>NC_056742.1:142024177-142324177 GCF_019279795.1 Protopterus annectens | reverse complement strand
ACACCAGGCTCTCAGCGTAAAATGAACAATCTTTTATTTTAAAACAACATAAGCGCTTTCACAGCTCTTGCTTCTTATTCAGATGTCTGAAGAAGTAGCAAGAGCTGTGAAAGTGCTTATGCCGTTTATCTGAAGAACCAGCAAGAGCCGTGAAAGCGCTTATGTTGTTTTAAAATAAAAGATTGTTCGTTTTATGCTGAGAGCCTGGTGTCATCTCATCATTCTACTTTTTTGGACTGCTTTACTCTGGTTTATTTGTTTGGTGAGAAGTTTACACAGCACAGGTTGGTCGATTACTCTTGTTGAATATTTAAAACGTGTCCCTGTTTGTGGGCCTTTGCCCCCCATTACTTTTGACTTTGTCCAGATTTCTTGTGCTAAGAGGTTGAGAGAGTTATGTATGTTAACCTTTACGGTGATGTTGTTTGAAGCTGACAAAAAGTACAGAAGTAAAACAGTGATGTTGCTGATGTCTGATGGGGACGAACTCTTGCATTGTACTGAACATTGTCATTTCTATGATGTGTCTGTTGTGGAGAGGTATAACACTAAAGTACTGCTGCCTGATAATTTACTGTGTATGGTCAATTAAGATGTGCTTCAGAGTAGACTGTTGTTGGTATGCCAACTTAGAGAACCTTGAGGCAGACTGTATGTGACATATGAGGTACAGCTGTCAAGGAGAAAAGGCATATGTCTTGTTCTGTTAATGATATTGATGCTTCATAATGGTCTTTCCATAATGAATTATTTGTTTATTATAACTCTGCTGGTACTTTTGATGACATGCCGGTTTTGTCTTAACTAAACAATATTTAGTCAATATGTACAGTGGAATATATATGTAGATAGGATGTATTTAGTTAAAATCCATGTAATACATCACTTATGCACCTTGTAAGTTTTTTAGAGGACTGGAGTATGTTGCATTGTGCCTATAGTTTAATGTTTGATTAGCTTCATATCTTATAAGTATTAAAATCTGTTTTGTCACTCTGTACATGAACTGTCTGTGGATTTGGTTTTGTCTCTGTTACTATAGTATGTCATTTGTGATTTTGAGCTCACTAGAATTAAAATAGTTAATTATATTGTATTATAGACATCCATAGAGCTTGCTGGTTTCATATGTGCCAGAATGTATGTAAAAATGTGTACTCTTGTGGATTAGGTAAGGCTTGTGTGGAGCTTATGGCTGTAGTTTGACACATCATGGTAGTAACCATTTGAAATGTTGGGACCTGTGAGAGCAAGTCCCAAAATGCGGAGCCTGAATAGCCATAAGATCAGATTTGCATATACCAAGTCCATGATACCATTTCCAGCAATATTCCCTTTTATCCACAGTATAGTAATGTCAGACTTGGTGCATATAAGTTCTGGGGGTGTTAAATTTACCCCCCACAAAAGGAAGTTTTAAAGAGAAGAGGTGATTTTCAAGATTTGCTCTTATGTTCTCCTTGTTGATGCTCTTCCAGTGGCATTTTCTGAACTGAAATAACTATTGAAAGTGCCACTGTCCCCTTACATTATGTAGAACAATATTACATTTTTTGGGAAGTTGGAGGTGTTTGCTACAAGACTTGCATTTACTTACTAAAACTCTCATTGAAGGGTGACATTGTCATGCTCAGTGTCTACTTGTTCAGCGAGCACATGATCTTGCAGTGATTGCATCCACTGTTGTCAGGAACAGTATCATTTGGAAAACCTTCATCTCAGAGTAATGTCCGGTATATTATTTATTCCTATAAGGTTTGTTTCAATGCAGAAGCAAAGAAGTAAAGGCATATAATATAAAGCCACATACCTTTGATTATGTTGGAAGTTGCGAGAATAATGGCATACCTTTCACATTTATAATGTTTAGATTTCTTTTCATTGTGAATTAATTCATCATCACAATGTCCTTTCATAATGTTGTCATTAATGATGTAATAAAGCATTCCTTATGTTTTCTATGGTTTGTGATACCATATGTATCTTTTGCAAATTTATGTTGGTTTTGTTTGTATTTTATAGAGGTTTCATTGTGTGTGTGTGTGTGTGTGTGTGTGTGTGTGTGTGTGTGTGTGTGTGTGTGTGTGTGTGTGTGTGTGTGTGTGTGTTTGAGAGAGTGAATTATATATGTCTATCCCCCAGTATTGCAATGAGTACAGATGGTTTTACTATACAGTAACTCAATGACAAGATGCAAAAGTTGTTGCTACCTTTATATAACACTGCCATGTTGTAGGAAAAGAGTAGTAGCTTTAGTAGTTTGAGGACAGAAGTTTCTTAAACATGTCTTGTTATTTCTAATTCAGAACTCCCTATGTTTACTACACATACTAAGCACTTTGTAAGATCATACAGCCTCTTGGTTCCACAGAGTGTAGTGTTTGTTATCTTGTATTTGAAATTGGAGCTGAACTTTATGCAAGGTTGATCATTGCTGGATACAGATGTACCATGGATCTTTGTTATACTGCCAGTGGTGACTTGTCACAATGTGTACACTTTGGTCAGTTTCACGTGCAATGAATGTGTCATGCTGTGTAGCCCTACAGGACAGGAGATCCCTGAAGTGCTTAATATGCAATGATAATAAATACAGTTTCACTGAAAAATCATAACAGGGGACCTTGCACATTAAAAAATCGAAAAGTGCAGAGGTATGTTTACAGAAATTTAGTACTTAAGTACAGTAGCCAGTAGTAAATGTAAACAAAACAAGGTGTCGAGATGTGAGAAAAATGAGCAATTTTGTAAGAGGAATATGGGTATAGCAGATGGTTGTTGTAATACTGAGTCTAAGGTGATGCTGCTGTCGTAAGACAGACAGAAAGAGACAGAGAGACAAAAACAACCTAGTGTATGGAAACCCTAGTGGATGCTGATGAGAACAGACTTCCTCTGCTCTATCAATCCTCCTCCTCCTCTCCGATGTTGCCCTCCACAGAGTAGCATGATATCGTGTCATTGCAGTTGTGGGTGATTACAAAGTTAAGGCAGTATGACTTTCTAAAGCATGCTAAGTTGTTTTGGGCAGTGTAGCAGCAGGGGTGGAACAAACTGGACAGCTTAATTTGACAAGTTACAAATTTAGATCATGACAGCTTTATAGACAGCTTGCAAACTGTTTGACATCCAACAATCTTGCTTTTAAGGTAGTAAAACTAATCTAAAATAGAACAGACAGGCAGGTAATTCACATGCTGCTCTTTAAAACATTTTTCAACTTAAAAGCCGCTATTAAACATTGCAACAGTTATCAAGGGAACCAATGGGTGTGCTTCTGCTCAGGGCACTAGATTCCTTCAATACAGCTGTGATTTTCAGAGATGTCAGTCTCTCCAGTGTCCTTTTTCTAAGTCACTATATCTCCAGCAACACCAATAATTCTTCCTAACTATGTGGCAGCAGGAAGGCAGCTGAGGTATTCTGTAGCACAACTATTTGAGGTAAGGATAGTCACACTGCTGTTCTGTCTGCTGAAACAACATTAGTTTGCTATGTGCCATAATGTTCATAGATTACTAGGCTAACTGCCTTGTGGGCCATTTTAACCCTAGCCAGTTACCCCATGTGAGAATCAAACCCTGTACCTTGCATCTGTAAGATAAATACCTTAACCATTATGCCAACCTCCTAGGAGCTTTGACTCTCTTGACTGCACAAGTTCTGTTAACATAAGAGATGCCTGGTGAACCTACCCAGCTGATACCATCACTTCAGACTGTCAGCATGTTCCTTGGTGGGTGGTTGTGGTCAGCATTCTACAGTACACCATCAGCAACTGCTTTATGGAACTGAGAGAAAAAGCAGTAGTGAGACACCATTCAACAACTGCCAAAGCTGGAAAAGCCACCTGTGGCACCTCTGCCTGAACAGTACTAGTGAATGTCAATGTCTGTTGGACAAGGCCACAGATGTCTCCATGAGCAGCCACTGATTTTTAAGTAAACAATTCCTAACAGTATGCTATGTTCTTCACTTTGTGTGATTTGCAGACTGTCTGCCTGTATGTTGTATTTCCACCTCTACTTTTTTTGGCTATGCAATTCTAATACTCCATCCTTTCATTTTATGCATGTATGCACATAATCTGTTGTATTCTGTTGTAGTGTATTACATTGTTTTGTGCTGTATTTGTTGACTGGGGAAATCCCAGCTGGGATGAAATATTTTCAGCAGAAACACAGGTAGAAAACCACCAGTGTAAGTTGAAAGAATGCATAGATTACAGCACTGAAAGTCACCATCTGCAATTACTGCATACAAAAATTGCAGTGTCATTTGTAATAGCACACATTTTTTACATCAGTTCCAGTGCAAGTTAAGAGACCAGATAGGTTCCAGTAGCAAATAAAACATTATGCATATATTAAAATAACAGCACAAGTCTTGTAACAAATGTTGTTCACATTGTTTACGTCATGGAGAATCATCAGGGCACATGCTGTCAGATTCTTTTCAAAAGATGCTTTATTATACACATACTATAAGAGATCCTTTGTTATACACATATTATAAGGATGTGCATGTGATATGTGGAACTGATTCAATAACTTTCAAAGGGCATTTATTGGTAAATGGTGACTGTTACAGTTCAAAAGGCGCATCTGTGAAGGGAAATAGTCAGTGAAGAGGTAAACATTCTCCTTACTCGCAATCATTTACATCACTAACATTACCAGATTTTTGTGTGTTACAGTGCTTTGTATTAGGACACTATCTCAGGTACTCTTTCTTTGATATGATGCTGTTGCACTTATCTACTTGTGTTTTTTTGGAATACCTTTGCTTCTAGATATCATGATAATTCTTTTTCTTCTTTTTTTTTTTTTTTTTTTTTTTATGCCTTTGCTTTCCAGTGCACTTACACAGTTATGCTTGCTTGCTTTCTTTATTTCCTCAGAGGTAGTTTTCTAAAGTATTTTTCAGATCACTTTAAGCAGTAGGTACTGTAAACGCACACATTCTGGTATTCTACTCATGAATTTTTTAATTCATAATCTAAATTTTAAGGATTGTTGAAATGGGTCTTACAAATAGCTATGGTTGTCTGAACTATGCCACATTTTCTCTCTCTCTCTCTCTCTCTAAAACTGTTTTTCAGATCAGTGTAAGCAGTGTGATTCTGTGCATACCCACCCCTCCTACTATTCTGTTTCATACATTCCTGTGGGAAATGGTTGATATGTCTTCTGTTGTTTCCAATCAAATTCATTGATTGATGTTAGATTATGGTTCTTACAAGCTACAGATCTTTGCGGAAGGGTTCACACTGTAACAACTGTAACATGATGTTTTTTTTTTTAACATCTTTATTCCTTTTGGCTGCTGTAATACCTTACAATAAATAATTCAGTTCAGCCTCCCATTTATCTATTTGTATTTGTTTTCCAGGGTAAAGCAGTGATCTCCAGGGACCCTTTTCAGGCACTGTACATGAGTGGTGCCTAGTTAAAGAGACTTGCTCAGTGTCATACATTTAGGCAATGGAAGCTGAGGGAATCAAACCTTTGCCCCACTAAGCCACAGGAAACGGTTCACTAACAGCTCCTTAATCCTTTAAGCCAACTGTCAGACATGTGAACCCACGACAGGTGCACTATCACATTTGTAATATCTAATTTTGCAATGCAGCTTGCATAAAAAAATAAACAGTGATTTCATCATTAAATTGCAAAACTTGTTTTTACAATTTCATAGCATTTTTGTAGGAGACTGGTCATTATGCACCCCTAGACCTTTACTATTAACTCTGTGGTTGCTGTACCTAGAAATAAGAATACTATATATATATATATATATATATATATATATATATATATATATATATATGTATGTATACACACTGCACTGTCACTGTTTTCACCATATTCACTGTTAACAATTACAGTCAGTTGAATTAGAATAGGACTCCTATCCCTTTGCCACCTCACTGTGTCTCAGGTCCAAATTTTTAAGCTACTGTCCCTCTTTATTTTCTCCTTCTGACAGATACAGTTAAACAAGGGGCACCTGTACAATAGTACACACACACACACACACACACACACACACACACACACACACACACACCACCCACTAAATGCAAAAAGTACACATGGCACTTAGTTAATGCAAACAGCATTAACAGCACCTGGTTAATCCAAAGAGCACACATAGTATCCATTTCATGAAAAGAACACATGTGGTACCCTGTTAATACAGACAGCATACATGGCACCCAGTTAATGCAAACAACACACATGGCTCCCACTTAATGTAAACATGATACCCAATTAATGCACACAGCACACATGGCATCCAGTTAATGTAAGCAACACACATGGCACCCACTTAATGTAAACAGCCCATATGGCCCCCAGTTAATGTAAACAGTATACACATCACCCAGTTAATGGAAATGCACACGTGGCACAGAGTTAATGTAAACAGCACACATGTCACCCACTTAATGTAAATAGCACACATGGCCTCCAGTTAATGTAAACAGAATACGCGGCACCCAGTTAATGCAAATGTACACTTGGCACCCAGTTAATGCAAACAGTATACACAGCTCCCAGTTAATGCAAATACACATTTGGAACCAAGTTAATGCAAACAGTATGCACAGCACCCATTTAATGCAAACAGCACACACATCACTCACAATGCAAACCCACAAGAAAGCCACAGCTTTTTAAAATAAACATCTTTCTGAGCAGCTCTGGTGACATAGTGCAGAATTACTGATTTTTCAGACCTCATAGATACCACAGTCAAATTATAGGATGGCTGTCCCACAACTGGCAATTTGTTCTGAAACCAGTCAGCAGTCCTGCACCAAAAGAAACACTTCCCCATTCTAAGTGAGGATCTCTGCTTGCTTTATTTGATGGACTTTCTGGTATATTTCATAAATATGCTGAGTGTATTCAGTCTGACATAGGCAGTGATGGTTTCCTGGAGAGTTTCTGTTAGCAAGTAATGCCTGACCTTTTTATGAGTGTCTAGAAGAGTCATTCTCTGCAGCAGTTCTTATTTTTGATAGCATGCTGGTGTTTCTCTTGTTCATGTTAGATTTGTCATGTTAGCATTCAGATATGTAAAATGTGGGTATATGTGAAATGTCAGTTTTAATTTGTTAAATAAATGCAGAGATATTGCAATGCTAATAAATACATATTTTTAAACAGTCAAGTAGTCATGCTTATGTGACCTCCTTTCTACTACCGTGATATTACAGGAAAGGATCTTTATTATTTCTTTACATTAAAAATGTATTGATCCAACTTCACAAAAATGGAATGTTTGCTTTTGTTGTCTACAGAATGTCATTTTACCATGTTCATGGCTTTCTAAGCTACATCAGAATCAACAAATGTGAAGTCATTTGTGTGATGTGTTGATGACAGGGATTTAAATTAAATCTGTTTTATATTTAAGACCAGTTTTGGGATTGGCTGGTACTAGTTATTAGTTTTGTGTAGTTGACATTAATAAGTGCTTTCATCTTGGAGGTACTTACGTACATTTGGGCCACTTAGTATTGACTTTGATACTGTAGTAGAAGTGATGTAAGTACCATGGCAACTGACAGGAGTGAAAAACACTAGAGAAATTCCCCTTGTTCTGGTCAGTAGCTTATTGAGGCCACTACTTTTTTTTTTTTTTTTTAAGTAAAACACCATCACCTTATTGATGACAAGTAACAACTTCTGTCTCCCTGCTGGTTGAATGTGGATTTTTTTGGGAACTAATTACTAGAAAAAAACAGTAATGCAATCCAGCTCCAAGGTACTGGAACAAATGGAAGAACACAACATCCTGTGTCTTCTTTTTATTAGTCATCTGCTGGAGTGTAATGTATCACTATGAAATGATTTTAACAAGTAAAATTAATGTTCTACTTCTGTGAAAAGTTAATAGGTAGGCTAGTCAATTCTGTCACATTGCTTCCTGTAAAGGAGTAAAACTTCAGAAGGTGGAATTCATCACGTTTTACAGTCCCAGCAACCCCAAATGTAATATAGTTTTCCTCTCAGTAATATGAGGCAGAAGGAGAATGTCATTCACAAATGAGAAGTATAAAAACAAGGAGCTTATTTTATCAACATGGTATCTAAAATCAGTACACCTGTATTAAACAGTTTTATTGTATTTCTAGATCTTGTGTGTCTCTATATAAAGGGTGAAACCAGAAACATACTAAGTATCATCCAGAATGCAGAAGGCTATAACATTATGAGCACACACACACACACACACACACACACACACACACACACACACACACACACACACACACACACACACACACACACACACACACACACACACACGCACACATACATGCACACACACACACACACACACACACACACACACACACACACACACACACACACACACGCACACATACATGCACGCACACAGACACACACACGCATACTCACGCACTTTAAAATGTGGAAATATGCATACATTCACTTCTATGACTGTGTAGTGGGAGATAATTTAATAGCTACTTTAACTCACAGTTAAAGTTTTTTATACAAACAAAATATCATTCTAGATGTGATAAAGTAAGTTTCTTGCTTCCACCACCCAGAGAACAACATTCTTAGGCACTGGATGGGAGGAGTGCACATGAAGTTTTACATTCACAGCAGCCTACTTAAACATAAGAAGTCAATGATGCATATGGTGTAGATTAAAATGCAATCAATGGATCACCAGTACCAGTTTCTATATTCATATCCTGCTATCTTGGCATCATTTCATGTAAAAAAGTACATGACCTGCAGCACTTTGCTGCTACCATATGAATGTCTGCATTCCTCTGTGTCTTTCACTTTATTTCATACAGAGCAGTCAGTTTGTGAAGAAAAGTATGCCTGTCTGACACACATCCAAGTTGTAACAGGGAAAACTGATTAGGGCAAGTTAATTATTTATGAAAGTAAAATCATGTAAGTGATTTTTATGTATGTTTTTTTTTGTTCATATCATAGTTTAGTCTTGTAGATGTGTATGACTGTATGTAGGTGTAAGCGAGAGAACAGATTTTTTTGTGTGTTACTGTCTCTCTTTGTGGTACATAGACTTATTTTTCTATTAAAAGACTTTCTCTGGAATTCATTAATGCCTACACTAAGTTTACAGTTTTCTGAGCGAACAGACAACACACAGACAGACAAACCTTCTTCTTCTTAACTTTAGTTTTCCTACTAATTTTTTTTTTTTTTTTTGCGGCTTTAAATTCTGGGGGTGTTCATAAAGGTTGCCACAAAGTGTAGACCACATGTACACTTAGTGTAATCCTTCTAAGTGACTAGAAAGAACAAAAATGTGGTAGGGATGTTCTTGTACACTTAGTGTAGGTGTTATTGAATCTTCTTTGTTGAGACCTGTAGCCTAGCCTACTGATTCAGAGATTTCTTTGCTGATTTCTTTTTTTTTTTTTCTACAGTTACTTGAAGATGATTCTGACTAGATGCGGCAGTGGTACGGCGGTAGCATTGTTACCTCACAGCAAGAGGTTCTCCCGTTCGATTCTCGGCTGGGCTTGGGAGTGCCTTTTGTGTGGAGTCTGCATGTCCTCCCCGCGGTTGGGTAGCATTCATAAGACATGCGTGCGTAAATCGGCGTGCCTTCACTGAAGGTTGAGCGTCGAGCTGGCACCTCGGCATTTCGTAAAAATCTACTGCCAATCATTAGCGGATTGGAGTTCCGCTGTGGCGACCCCTTACCGGGAAAAGCCGAAAGACAAACAACAACTTGAAGATGATTCTGACTAACAGTTGTTGATTTCTTAGTAGCAGTAGATATGTCATGCCTTACAGACGTTATAGCTTAAGATGAAAAAAAACACTGCTTAGGCTGAGCTATTGTCATCATGTCAAGAACTCTGGTATTCTGAGGTTAAATAGTAATGCTGTTCCTAGAACAGCTACTCTCCAGAAATGGACAGCTTTCCAATACTGAGCATGACCTTGTGTTTTGCTTTATCTGGTATTATTATTATTATCATCATTTTATTTAGAGGAATGTGCATCTCTTCTGCCTTCTTTATTATGTGAAAATGATATATAATGTGAGATTAGAATGGCTGATACACTGCATCCAAGCTTCTTCTTCTAAATATATGATCACCTTTTTTTCAGATGCAATGGTTTTGCATTTGTTCATGGATTGTTGTATGCTTAAGTGGGTCTACCAGGACAGGGACTGTCATATGTAGTTGTGCTACACAGACCCTTTTTCTTCAGTGGATCAAATATTTTACATTAATTCATTCAACTGTTAAAGCTAACAGCTATATGTGGTTCTATTAGGAAATTCAGCAATATTTTTCTGCCTATGTTATTCTATTTGGCGTTACAGCTGTTGGTTAATTTAGGAATCACTTAACTTTGACTGTACTGCAGATAATTGAGACTACATTTAATTTCCTTACCATACCAGATCCATCTTCATTGTCAGTTACATTGCTTACAATGTCAAAGTGTCAGAACAGCGATTTTTTTCCAAGGAAAAAAAATCGCTGTTCCAAAAAAAAAAGAAAATCAATTTCAAACTTTACATTAAGTGGGGGCTTCGTCCCCTCCCACACCCCCCTACTTAAACATACCAACTCCGAGACTGCACTACAGTACCGAAAACGGCAAAGTACTGAAGCATCCAAGTGAATTCTTTCCCAGGAAAAGAATTCGCTTAACAGCCACTTCGATATTTTGCGTTTTCAGTCTTTTCAGTTCGACCAAGATGCATTTGAAAGAATGCATCTTCAGTCTTCTAATATAGACCCCTTAAAATCCATAGGCATCTGCAGGGAATCCAATTTATATCACATATGTCTTGAAATTGTGAGACAGTATGAGAACTGATAACATTTCAAGAACAGATATGGGTAATTGTGTCTGACATTGTGACATTTCCTTTTTGTAGTCTTTACCTCAGAGAAGGACAATATGGAATCAATAGTACTATGACAAGTCAGAGCACACATTGTGGAAATGGTGATTATGTGCTTCATGCTCCTTCTAAAAAAAAAAACACAAAAATTACTGTATAACTCGAGTGACTAAAGTATGCAGATCAAGCGAAAGTAACTATCATTTATCATACAACACACAGACACACACACACACACACACACACACACACACACACACACACACACACGGCAGACGTGAATTCCTGTACACACACTACACACCACGTGTGCATGCACGCTTATGCATTGAAACCCATATACCCACACACATGCACACATCACACATATGCATTCATGTACATGCACACTATACACCATGTACACACACACACATGCACACACACACATGAGCACACACTGTAGAGTGAACAGAATTAGCCAAAAATAAATTTCTTAAGAACAGCCCTGTCATTCCATGATTGCTGCAATTCACTGTTTTTTTATCCTCGAAATTGCTATGGCATCAGGGTTGATCCCACCTGGGGGCTTACCTCTGACCAAAAAATAAAACTTTGTATGGTTTGTGTCTGCGTACAGAACTGGTCACACTTTCCTTCCATCACTAATGGATTTTCAGTAGAAGTGCATTGGGAGCAAGTCAGTTTCTTTCAACTATTTTATAACCGGTAAGGCATTTATAATTCAAGGTTAGGTACTGCATTGACATAATCGATGAGTGATCAGAGAAAGAATGATGACCTTCAAATTCTTTTTAGCTTGGCTGTCCTTATGTTATAATAGTAACACCCTCTGATGCAAGATGGCATTCTACAAAATGGATGATAATCAACAAAGGGCATGCTGCATGGAAAAGTTTCAGATATCAGTCAGATGCATTCTGCTGCTCAAAAGAAGGCCCAGACCTATTAGCCTCAATGTTACTTGGAGGCTGCATGTTCACTGGGGCCATGTATTTCAAGGATGCCATCAAAAAGATGTACGAGTGGTAGGTTGTATGTTTTATTGGGAAATTATTCAGCATTCTTTAGCAGAGTAAGTACATTTGCAATTCTTACACTAAGTACGTATTACATCGGGTCTACTTTGGATGACCGAAATGCCAGTTCGCCGACACGCAAAACACCGAGACCAAACAACCGAAAACGAAGGTGATCGACAAGGTGAAATCCCAACAGCCGAAAGACCGACATGGGCAACGTGTGAGCGCAACTCGGTAAGTGTGCGATAGTGAGGGATTTAGGGTTAGAAAGTGGACAGGTAAGTGTGCGATAGTGAGGGATTTAGGGTTAGGGTGTGGGAAAGGTGAGTGTGCGGTAGTGTTGGACTTAGGGTTCGGGTAAGGTAAGTGTGTGATAGTGACGGACTGTAGTTTAGGGGCGGGTTAAGTGAGTTAGGGTTAGGGTGCGGGTAGGATGAGTGTGCGATAGTGATGGGCTTTATGTTTTAGGGTGGGTTAAGTGAGTTAGGGTTAGGGTGCAGGTAGGATAAGTGTGCGATAGTGACGGACTTTAGGTTTAGGGGTGGGTTAAGTGAGTTAGGGTTAGGGTGCAGGTAGGGTAAGTGTGCTGTAGAGTCGGGCATTAGGGTTAGGGTTTGGGTTAAGGTTAGTGGATATGTAATTGTGTGTAATGTGTAGTTTACGTTTTGTGTGTCAGTGTAATGGTGTTCGGTTTTGTGAGTTGTCGGTATTGTGTGTTTTCGGTTGTTTGGTCTCGGTGTTTTGCGTGTCGGCAAACTGGCGTTTCGGTCATCCAAAGTAGACCCATTACATCAATATCATTACCAACTCTATTAATATAAGAATTATTACAGATCATGTTTTGGCAGCATTAAAGTACAACACAGTTAATTAATAACTAAGAAGAAACAAAAGGTTTTTATATGTTGAGTAAATTAAGCCATAAGTTCATAGGTTGGTACTAGGCTATCGACCCTAAGGCCTATGCAAGCCTAGCCATAACAATTCCCTGGAAATTTTTTCCCACAGTATTTACTTCTCTGGGCCCCTGTCTAGCAGGGTGACTGACATGATCCCCGGGGTGAATTTCCTATCTCCCATCCAATCATCAAGGTTCCTTTTGAAGAGGGCTAATGAGGCACTCTACTTGACATGTATGGACAGTCTATTCCAGAGTATGCAGAGTCTCTGGGTTAGGAACCTATCCCTCCAACATGTTTTGTTCATTGTGATGATAAGGTTTAGATCCCTGGAGCGTGTGGCTCTGAGGGATTGGGATTTCTTTAAGTGGAGCATGTTCAACAGCTCAGGGTTTGACATGGCCTTGTATGTTAAGCAGAGATCACCTCTGAGTAGACGATATGCCACAGAGTATAGCTGGAGTTTTTTTAGACGGCCAGCATATGGCATCTGCTTTAGGCCTGTGATTCTTTTAGTGAGGTATTTCTGTGGCCTTTCCAGCTGTTGCAGATGTCTTGTGAGGTACATACCAAATGGTGCATTATACCCTATAATGGGTCTAATGAGGAATGAGTACAGTGGGACAATGACCTCCTTTTTTCTGGATGAAAAGCCCTTAGTGATGAAGTGTGCCACATAGAAGGATTTTCTGACTGTTGTGGTGATGTGGTTATTGAAAGTGAGACCACTGTCCACTTGTGTCCCTAAGTCTCTCATCACACATCCGATGTTTAGTGTCCTGCTACCTATGAGGTAGTTCATGGTTACATGTTTTTTTTCCAAAGGGGATAACTATACATTTCTTGGCATTAAGCTTGAGCCCATGGCTCTGGCACCAAGCATCTGTTTCTGTAAGGCCCTTTCGTAGAATATCCACATCATTTGGGGATTCAATAATGGCTCCCAGTTTGCAGTCATCTGCAAACTTTGTTAGCCAGAGTCCCTTAGTGTTGTCTGTACTTCAGAGAAGTAGATGCCAAACAAGAGCGGTCCCAGGACTGAACCCTGAGGTACTCCACTTGTCTGGACCTCGATTTGGAGTAGACTACTTTTACAGTCTGGGTTCTGTCAGTAAGCCAGTTGACAACCCATCGAGTGACGTAGGGATTTATGCCCAGCTTAGTAAGTTTATCTATGATTCCAGAGTGGGGGGTGGTGTCGAAGGCATTGGCGAGGTTCAGATAGGCTGTGTGGACCACCTTACCCTCGTCCACAGCTCTGGAGACCGATTCAAAGAAGTCAGTTAGATTCAGGAGACAAGATCGGCCCTTCACAAACTCAAACTGGGTGGGGTCCAGTGTTTGAAGGTTGCCAATGTCTTTGTTTATAAGTTCCATGATAATGCGTTCCATGCCCTTGCAGATCAGGCTGGTCAGACTGATGGGACGGTAGTTCCCGGGATCCAAGGCGGATCCTCCCTTGTGGAGCGGGATAACTGTAGCTGTGCGCCACTCAGTGGGCACGAAGCCTGATGTGAGGCTATGATTAAACATGACACTTAGGTGGGGTGCCAGTTCATTTTGTAGTTCATGTAGTACACAGCCTGGGATGTCATCTGGTCCCATGGATGCTGTATTCTTAGCTTTGGAGAGTGCTGTTTCTACCTGTGTGGCTGTGATTATTGGAATTTGGCAATCTTTTGATATTGAGATGGGCCCTTGAGGGGGTGAGAAGGGAGTGAAGTTGGCACTAAATCGATCTGCCAGGATATTGGCAATGTCCTTGGGATCAGTATATTTAATGCCATTCTGTTGTAGCTCAGAGAAGATCTGAGCATTGCCATTTAGATTCTTGACATAACTATAGAATGCCTTGTGGTTGTCTTTGGAATCTTTGGCAATTTTATTTTCATAACTAGCTTTTGAGGATTTTATGAGGGATCTCAGCTTCTTACTGAGGGTGGTGAGGGAGATTTTTGCATCCTAGGATTTTCCTCTTTTCTGCAACAGTTTCTTTCTTCTGTGGTATAGTTTGTTTACAGCAGGGGACCACCAGATTGGCTTCCTTTTTTTGGAGAAGAGCATCTTGGTTCTATTTGGGATGGCACGATTCATGCATGAGTGGATGTGCTCGTACATTGCCTTAGTGTAGGATTCTGCAGTCGAACCTCCAGATCCCGTCTGCGTGGGTGTTGTGAAGTTTGTCACTTCTGACTTCGGTAGCATGAAGTTGGCTTTAGAGAAGTTTTTTAAGGAGGTTTCCTTACTGGGGGGTGGGGTTGGGATGTGGATGTCAAGGGTGATTTGCTTATGGTCAGACCTGACCAATGAGGGGTGACCACTAGTGTGGAGCATCTATCTCCCATGTTGGTAATGACCAGGTCTAGGATATTGGAGCCCCTGGTGGAACAATGGATTAGTTGATCCAGGGCGTTGGAATTTATGAATTCCATGAACCATGGGGAAAAGGAGTTGGTACCCGAATAGTTTTCCCAATTAATGGCAGGGTAGTTGAAATCACCCAGTATTAGGGTGTTTGGTTGTATCTTAATATTTTCCAGTATGTTTAGGAAGGTGTAGTGAGAATCTTGGGGTATTGTGGAGGATCTGTAGCAAGCTACAATTTGGATTGCAGTCTTACCTAGTGTTAGTTGCACCTGGAGAATTTCAGATGCATTGTGTTGGGCAACTAGCCTGGAGGTGTGAATATCCTTGGTGAATATGGACTCTCCTCCACCTTTAGTGTTTCAGTCTTGGTTTTGTGGCCAAAACGTGTGGTAAGAATTGTAGCCTGTATTGCAGGGGTGCTCTCTGGAGACTTGAACCAGGTCTCAGTCACTGCACATTGCCTCGAGAGAGTGCATTTTGAGGTTTAGACTTCTAGCATTGAGTAGCATTACCTTGAGATTTTACATGCTTATATCTGTTACATTGGTGGTTTTATCCTTTGAACCTTGCCTAAAAAAGGCACTATAGGGGTGGCAAGAGCTTTAGCCAGTAACCTGAATCCCAGGGGTGACAGGTGCAGACCATCTCTGGCAAAGCATTGTGGTTTGTCAATCGTGTCTTCCCAGCAGACAAATACTGGAATCCCTTTGAATGACACCAGAAGCTTAGCCAATTGTTGAAGTCAATCATTTTGTCCTTATACTGTGGTATCATTCTGGGCGAAGGCAGGATGCTTCTCAGGGCTAGGGTCATACCTCCTTGGGTCACATGATCCAAGAGCTCTTCCATGTCTTTTTTCATGTAGTCCAGGGAGGTACGTCTCAAGTCATTTACTCCAGCATGGACAATGACAGAGTTGTATTTGTACTTGTTGTGGAGTGACTTGAGTGCATGTGTTATGTGGCGGATCCTGGCACCCGACAGGCAGCTGACTGTAATTTTCTCCTTGTTCAGCCTGGTGAGTGGGACATCAGTGTGCCTGACCATAGAGTCACCTATGACTAAAGTGTTGGGTACATTGTCTTGCCTTAGGGGCTGTTGTTGGGTGGCACACTGGTGTTGTGAGCTATGTGTCACTTTGGTTGTGACTGGTGTTTGTTTGCATTTCGGCTTCAGAGGTCCTTGTTGCTTGGGCAGGTTAATGTTAACGGCCTCCGCATATGTGGGTTTAGTGTTGCTATGTGTGGGAGTTGATGGTGTGGGTTTTGAAGGGCTATGAGTTGCTAGAGGTGTAATGCAGGTGTTAGCCTTCTCCTCTTGACTGTCTAGCACAGTCTTGACCGGAGAGAGCTTTGCTTCCCGTTTGGCTATGTAAGTGCATCTCTCGCAGGTTGTAGTGTTGGGTGGTAGGAAGAGAGGATTGTCTGTGTACATGAGGCAATTGCCGCATTGCCCCAGTATGCCCAGATTCACCAGGTGGACAGGAGAAATCACCGGAAGCTGACCCTTGGACATGCCTGTTTAGGCGCTTTTTTTGTAAGGTTTAAGAGCTGTTTTCCCTTACTTTTGCAATTGTAGGCTGTTTAGTGCCTATGATTAATTTCTCCTTATTGACAAGGAGAGTTGAGTGCTTGTATCAGTTTCAGGCTTCCTAGTGCTTTCCAGCAGGTTGTAGAGCAAGTGCTAGTCACAGGGGTTCAGATTTTAGTGCTACTACTGTGAAACCAGCTAGTTTTAAGGGAAAATTTGAAGAGCAGACTTTCTGGCACCTGGAATAGTTTAACTGTAGCCTCGTAGTGCTGCACAATGTGAAAAATGTGCAAACACACGCATTTTTAAGCCAGAAAGTTGAAAGGGATAAAAATCAGCCCAAAAAGGCTAATAAAATTACAATTTCAGAGCTGGAAACCACTCCTCTAGCGTTAGATAGGCAGTACAATGCTCACCACTCTCACTGGTAAGCAGTAGGACTTCCCTCTACCACAGCAAGTCCTGGATAGCTCTGAGCACAGAAAATAAAGTCCTGAGACAAACAAGGCCTGGGATATGGACTGGCTAGAAAAGGTGGAAAAAGAGCAAACAAGATAGTATATATTTTTTTTGTTGAAACAGGCTAAACAATGCAATAATGCAGTAAATAAACACAGAAAAGGCTAACACACTTGAGTGTGTAGTCCTAAACAGTAAATACAATTAAAATTCTACAAAATTAGCAATTTAAAACTTTTTAAATGAAGCAAGGCAAGTGCCCAACTGAAAAACGATTTAAGTGGCAGTAGTACAGCAGAATAAGTAGCTAGTCTACATATACAGAAAAGTGTATATATACAGAAAATCGGCTAAAACACACAAACACTTCAGATGCAGTGCAACCTAGAGCACTTGAGTTGTAGCAATATTAAGGCAATTACCGTTATAATAAATGCTCTAAAATATACTCTATATTTCCAAAATGTTTGAGAAGCACAGTCAGAACATAAGAAAATTCAGGCAAACAATTTTTTTTTTTTTTTTTATAAGGCAAGAGATGAAAGATAATATCATTAAAAAAAAAAAACAGAAATACCCAAACAAATCCCAAGTAGTCTGCTACTAAGAAGGATTAGTTATAAGCAAAAGTTCTGTGTTGTCCTCTGTGAGCTGACTACACCTGGTCAATTTAAGACAACTCTGAAGAAAATCAGATAGCCAGGGAATCAAATAATAGGTGTAGATAAGTCAGATTAAGGCAATGCCACAGTACTAATGTCTAGGAAATAGTGTATAACACACACACACACACACACACACACACACACACACACACACACACACACACACCTATTCAGCAAAACAGTGGCTAGCACACAGTCTTGTACAGCATGACTTTACAGCCTCACACAAGAATCAGTAATACAGATTTTCTGTAAGGGCCATAATTTGTCAGTTTCTGTATTATGAAATAATTATTCAGTCACTGACACCGGTGGCACAGACTCTGAGATGCAGCATATGCCACCCATGTTATGCCTGAAAGTACACACAACAGCAATGTGGTCAGGGGCACTATACTTGTTTGTGGTAGAAATGAGATAAGTGACAATGAGACAGAGTAACATATTACGTGTGGAAATGTAATGGCACATGGTCAGGTAGTCAGTCATATAGCCAAAATGATACATAGAATTCTGGACACCATATCTTTAATCTAATTAATCTGTTTGTTAGCAGGGTAAGTGAACTGTTCCTTCTCAGACCCTTTTCAGCCACAGCCTGGACCACAAGGGCAATTGTAAGCACAACATACGTTTGATCAGTACAACCAGTCAGTCAGCATGTTTTTAAGAGGTTGGATGAAACCAGAATTCCCAAACAAAACCCATGAAGTCACAGGAAGAACACAAATACTCCATCCAGAAAGTGAGCCGAGGACAGGACTGAATTGCAGCCCTTGGAAATGTGAGACAGGTCTTTTACTGTCATAGCATTGTTAACTTTATCCCACATTTTAGTATTTTATGTATCTGTTAGTAGCAGGGATTCTATATAATTAGATCTTGCCCTTTAAAATCAGGCAAGTATATAAAAAAAACTTGAGGTTAACGAGTCATGCGCATTTTCTGCAAACAAAATGGAAGACAGTGTCGCCTTGTTTGTAATAACTTGGATCCCGTCTGTGTCACATTCTCTCCTCCCTTTTTTATCATTATCAGACCATATTTCTGATAGATACACTCACAACATTTCACGTATTCTGTAATGATTGCAGCCACCGTCTGCTAATTATTATACTGTTGAACTTCAGGCATTTATCATTAGTGTTTCTTTCTTTGCACTGAACAGCTATTCTTACAGGTAATGACTACCAGTACTTATACTACCTGCATTATAACACTGTAGTGACCGATACTTTTCACTAGTGAGTTTTGCAGATTTAGTAAGAGCCCGGATAAAAGAAAGCAACAGAAAGACTGACTGACCTTTTAGGGTCAGTGAGAAGAAACCTTTCCCTATAACGTTTTGTGATTGTTCATAGAGCTGGACCCTTCTGTGAGAAGAACAGCGACTTTTGGTGCCACGCTGGTGCTGCAAGCTGTGTGTGGCTAAGACTTCATATACTTATCTTGTGTAAATTATCTGTCCCATTGATCTACATATCAAAGTAAACTGGTAACTGAAGAAAGAGCATGTAAAAAATGGACGTGGTAAATCACAAAATATGGATTGCATAGGAATGAGGCACGATTGTCTGTGTCATACCACACCATTTCTTCTAAAAAAAAAAAAAAGGGCACCAATAAAAACTCTGGGCTAAACCGAAGGGTTTGACTGCTTCAGCTACTGCCAGACAACTCAAGTTTGAGAAAAAAGTTGCAGTGGTCATTTGCTTCAGTATCTTTACCCAAGTATTTTCAATACAAACATTGCCTCCTACCTAAAGGCGATAACACAGGCAGAGAACAGAAATGATAAAAAATGAAGAGGGGTTATGGCTGCACTGAAAAGGGGAGTGGCATCATGAATAAAGGAGCAATAATGTCCTTAGTGAAGAAGATGGATGGCAAGTTGGACAAAAAGCTGAGGCGTGCACTGGAAAAGATATAATAAAACAGTGCTTTTCATGAAACCCATACAAGTACACTCCAGGAGGAATCATTTTATTATATTTGATGTTCCAGGAGAGGAGAGGAGAGGTAGACACTTAATTGATACAGCACATTGTTCCCTGACCCCCCAACCTTCCCAGTTACAGCCCCATTCCTTAATTTTGAAATTGATTAACTTTCTGGATAAGGAAGCGATTGTGTCCAAAATCAGACACTTAACAGCAAGTGTCTTGTGTCTAAGTGAAGATTAATGTTGCAGTGAACCTACCAGCGTCTGATCAGAACAGAAGAGCAACCTTTAAGGTGATCTGCAGTAAGCTTCTGGAATTTTGTGTTCAATCTGGAATTTAGTACCTAGCCGCACTACAGCTGTTTAGTAAGGACTGGCTTTGGCTTCAGTGGAGGAAACCAGTCAGAGATTACAAATGTTTATGCTCAATTTGTTTAAATGACATTTACATTTGCGTGCTTCATATAGTTTGCTGTTCTTTTTGTATTTTGTGATGTTATGACTCTAATTTTTTGCTGTTACTGCCTGTTGACCATCAGATTCCCTGTGTTGGTCTACTGGCCTGTTAATTGCTCATCCAGTAGGGGAAAGGCAACTAATAGGGGGCTGTCATTTAAGCAGCCATCAGGGGTGGTTTGGTTTTGTCTTCTGTGGCTCTAATCTCACTGAGCATGCCCAGTGAGACAGTCAGGGTTCATCATGCAATGGGCTTCAGAGAGGGCATTGCACTCTGTTTTGCAAATGACATGACACATCAGGACAGACCTGCTGTCCTAAAAACAGTGTTCCTATGAGGGCTCTAGTTTCCACTGGAGAATCATCCATGGGATGGTGAGCCAGCAGACCACATCACTCCTGTCCTACCCCCGTCAGCTCCACCAGGAGTGTTTATCACTACTTGAACTTGGGTTGCCTATCTCGTGTTCAGGGCTTTATCCCTCTAGATCAACAGAGCTGTTTGTTACCATATTTCAGTATAAATATCTTTGTTGATATAAAGGGTTACAATGTAAAGCATCATTAGTGAAACTGGACTCATATGATGCTCAACAAGATGGGGTACACTGCTCACACAGACTCCCATTCCTCCACCTCAGCTCTGCGATAAATTTACTTTTTCCGGGGACAGTTTCAGCCTTTGAATTAGTTGATGCACTGGGAAACTCAACAGTAACATCCAAGTTTGTCAAATAGTGAAGTTCCAGTCACTGCAAAGGTGGCTATATGTTTTACCCTATTTTTGTCCCTTTGCTTTCAGGCTGTGTGACTTACAGTATGGCAAATAGTTTGAATTCATCCAGAATTTTTTAACTGGGGCTCTCCATTATTGTGAGGGGTGGGGCTGTGGCAATGGTTGATTGTAAAAAACCCTTATCTGGCAAATAAGGTAGAAACTACAGCAGCCTGTTGACACAGAGAGGACGGAGCACCATGATTCTCACTTAATAGTTCAGTATCATCATCTGGGGATGCCTCTGACTGATGAATTCCTCTGTTAGACCACATGCTTGCATGTTAAACCGTTGCTGTGGATTACTATAAATCCATTTGCAGATGTCAGCTTAAAGCATATGCAAGATGAACTAAAGGGGGGTAGACAGAGAAGCCCCTGTGCTCTCTCTACCCACAGAGTCAGGTATTTGAATGAAAACTTTGTTGGCTGCACCACTGGATATTTCATTTCATCTGCTACAGTCAGGGATGCAGAATAGAAGCAGAGAAACTGTTAAGTGCCAGCTCTGTGCATACTTACCTCCCTGCTACCAGAGGAGAATGACAGAGTCACAGGCTGAATCATTGTCTTCAGTATATGGATGGGAAAAGAAAAAAATGCACATTTCAGAGTAGTGGGTAGAGTAACTACACTGATGTTTGGGGGATATATTACAGCTCACACCTGTGACTGACTGGGAACAGTAATGGATGCCAGATATGAATGAATATTGTATATAGCTGTCATGGTGTTTTGTTTAAACAGTTATCTGAGAACTGTCTCCATCAAGGTCTGGGTCCTTTCTTTAAAATGAAATCTAAGAATATATGTCATTCTATAGCTGTGTGGACCCTACTAGCATGCAAAATCAAAGACTACTATTCAGGGCCTGCAGTTTATCATGAGAGATGCACATTTTTTTCTGGGGCCAGAGATCTAACAGTAAACATATGGCTATGCTACAGGTACATTTACCTAAAGCTATTTGCCTGAAACCAAAATTATTCCAGACTGTTATAGAGACTAAGGTAGGATGGTGAATACAGACTAAGGTAGGATGGCGAATACAGAGGTACCATCATGCTAGATGGAACATGTGGGTAGAATAAATCAAGTGATTGCGGATGATGTTGAAGATAGGCTTGTTCTGATCAGTGACAAATCTCATTGGGTAAACAAAGCTGTGCAGTCATGCTGTGTTGGGCCAAGATTCCTGAGTGTAGTGTCAAAAGCTGTCTTGGGGCTAAAAGTATGTACTGTAATTCTAGGGTGGAAATCGTGAGATTTGTTGCAGGACTGCAAGAAGGATGGGTTATCTTTATCCAGAGACTAGGGCAGTAAGGGAATTTTGTAGACTAATGGAATGTGTCTATATTTGGTGAACAGCAAGAATGAGTTGGTTTACCTGTCATTTATTTGCCATTCAAAACAGTGTGTGGCCCAGCTTTGACTAAGCTATTACTTACTTTTAGTGCACTAACCAACAATGGTCTCTGAGACCAAGATCCACCCTTTGTTGAAAGAAACCTATGGCTGTGTTAACATTAGAATTAGATTCACATGTAGAGAAAGACAAGAGTTGGAGTTTGCCCCCTAACATTCCAACCTCTGAGGTGGTCTACAGGTTGGTTTCCTCATCCATAAGTTGCTTTATGGAAGAATAAGCAGATGCAGAAGTGGACATGTATAAACTGTGTAACCCAAAATGTGAATAAAGGTCCATTGATCAAGGTTGTTGACTAAGTATCTGGTTATTCAGCTACAAGTCTCAAAAAACTGTTGAATAAGCTACTTTGACTGCAGGTAGAACTGGCAACATGTACCTCTGCTGCTAATCATAAGTCTCTAAACCACATCTAGAGGTTTTGCACCTCCCCTCAAATCTGGATGATAAATAAAGAAAGGAAAACTGAGCTAAGCACAGACGTTGGAATCACATGATATTGGGGATTCACCTTCAAACTTGGACTGCTGATCAGGGAAGGAAAAACCTGGTGTAGATATCTGAATCACACTAGATCCACTTTGGAGAGTGTCACTGTAACGGTTTATCATAACATTTGGTCTTACCAACTTTATGTGCCTCTTTCCAAGGCAGACCATGGTGAAGTACTGGTATCCACCTGGTGACAAGCCCATGCAGGTCTTGCTTTTACCAGGTAGTGAGGCAGGGTGATCACAGGCTCCCTTGTATATTACACATTTTTGAATATAATTGTGTTTATGATGTGCAAATAATTCTTTAAAACTAACACACGGTTTCTGTTTTACCTAGGCCTAAAGCACAGTATGCATGAGTGCAGCCATTGCAGTAAATTCAAGCAAAAGCAAAGTTAAGGCAGCAGTAGCAGTTCAATTCAAATTCAGTTTAACAGAAAGCTAATGTTTCTCAGTAAAGGTCAATACAAAATACTTAGTAGAAGCAGCAAAAATGGATAAGGTAAAGCAGATCATTCCAAAAGGAATGAGTCAAGGTGAAAACAATTCTTCTGCTACAGATTCGTAAGGAATCACACAGTGAAAACTCTAGCTTGGCTTGGTTTTTCTGGTTGTTTTTTCTAATTGAATTGGCTGTGCATTCTGTTTACTCTTTTATTCAGTTGTTAGATGGGATATTTTGCAGACACCTTAATGGTTATGGGCAACAAGTGGGTGGGTACAACAACCCTGTGTTTCTAAAGGCTGGCCAAACAGTCCACTTATGCTGTGCTTACAATGTCATAAGAAGACTAAAACATGCATGTCCACAGCTAGTGGGGTTTAGCTTTATTGGCCTGAATTTGTCCATTAATCGACTTAAAAAGCAGTAAGTCATGGGCATTCGGAATCACCATATAGTTGAAACACCTGGGGTCCTTAAAGGGATCATTTGAATGTATCCCCTAATCCTCTTTTACAAGAGATTTTAAGGAATCACACAGTGAAAACTCTAGCTTGGCTATTTTTTTCCAATTAGATCTGCTACATATTCAGGATCTCCTCAATCATGTATTGGTATGTTTATGGTAACTAAACCTACTTTACTGAAAATGTGCTCATTATCTTTTATGCCATCACTGTCTTCAACAATATCAGTGATTCTGAAATGTTTATCTTTATTTGTATATTGATTGATTGGTTGATTACTTGTTAACTAGGCAAATTAACTGGTCTTTAGACACTTTTCAGGCCAGAAGTCACATAAAATAATACAATTTTTAAAGCTGAGGGAAAATATTCATTGATGTCCATTAATATCAAACTGAGTGTTATGGACTGTAGGAAGCTGATGTAGGCCAAGGAATAAGTGGACAGCCTGGAACAGTGGTATGATGGCTGGCAGACATGAGGAGCAAAAGACATCGAAAAAGAAAAGCAAAACATAGCCCCTTTATTTTTCAACCATCGGTGCTATACAAAAGTCATTGCACAAAGTATGATTAATATTAACAGGAAATGCAAATACTTATGAGAATCAACATGGGAAAGCAAGCAAATACATGTAAGCCAGTTTTAAAATAAGATGCCCTTGATTATACAGTATTGCATGACTGGTGTGCTAAGGCAGACTAACAATTAAAACTTATATAACCCTAAGAAATATATGCATGTGTGGAAGTGCTTAAATTAAGCAAAATTCCCCAATGTCAACCTCTGTTTTGCCAACAGCTTTGGTTAACAAAACAAATGGTCAACAGATGTAAGAGAGTAACAGTCCTCTGGGTTGAGGAATATACCCTTTCCCAGGGATTGTGCAATCTCAGAGTCGGAATAAATAATGAGCAGGGGGTGTAGGTATTGTAACAATTTGTTATAGACATACTACTAGATAGCAGTAAGGGAAAAGGGGATCATTTCAAGTAAGGTTTTGTTGCAAATCATTGCTGGTGTGATATGTAAGTGTACATTGGCGTTGAGTTCCTTATTTAGGTGTTGTTTTTGTGTAGCTCATTGCTGGTGCAGTATCTGCATGTGCACCAGCAACAATTCCCTTCTTGTGGGAGATTTCTCCCTTCTCCAAGTGGGTGAACTTGCAAAATTGGTAGCAGGGGTGGAGGACAGGGGTCTCTATGCATAAACACACAAATTAATATTTTTTTTTTCTTGTGAACATTTTTCCAGTTATTTGGCTGAGAAAGTCAATATTGACAGTCACTGTTGATCTTCGTGTCAATATGATACAATTACAGTATTTTTTGTGGATTTAATGTCTGTCTTTGTTTGCCACTTTTGTCCCCTGTAAAAATAGTGTGTTATTTATTTATTTTTGATTTTTTGTTGTTTTATTTGTTTTAGAGTAAATGGTTTTAGATGTATTAACCGAACATCTACATTTCAAGACAGAAATCTCAAATCATGGAATATCAAGGAAGAGAAGTAAATGGGACCTGTATTGTTTGAGATCATGGAATAGCAAGGATCAGGATATTGGTCCTTTCCCCACTGCGGTGCACTCTCAGATACATATTGGTATATATAATTAGGTCTACTTTTAAACACCTAAATTCCTTAAGACTGAAGACCACAATACGAAGGCGAAAGTAGCAGAAATTAGGATCCTAAACCGCTTCTTGTTTCCCAGGGCAAGTAAGTACTTGCCCAAAACTACACTACAACAAACAGTACTATCTAAAACTCACTAAGGTGGAGAGCTATGTCCCTGCACCCCCTAACTAACTATACCAACTTTGGGATCCCACTGCAGTGAGGAAAAAGATGTTATTCCTCATGCTGGGCAACTGTTTACTTGTCCTGGGAAACAAGATGTGGTTTGGGATTCTAAGTTTCATTATTTTCATCTCGGTATTGTATTCTCTACTTGTACTGTTTCAGTATTCAGTATTTTGATATTTCCATCTCGATATTTAGGCATTTGAACCTCTGGACATTTGAGTAAATGACACACACGTGTGGCATTTATGGGTAGTATATGGTGAAATGCCTGACAAGAGACTATTATGCCCCATGTGACATACTGTAGTAATCAGTAGTGAAATTCTCTTAGAAGCAACTATTAGTAGGAGTTTACTTGTATACATTTCTGTTAAAGATGTAAACAACCAGACAGGTAAGGAATGCCCACAGACACTAGAAAGTGGGCAGATATCTATAAATAGACCTGGCACAAAATTCTGAGAAGACAGATGCATCAAAGTGCTGAATTTAGTAGCCTCCTTATAAATCACTCAAATAGGTCAGCCTATGGTCAGAAATTATGGTGTTTCCAGCATTTTTTGTGACACAAAATGCAGCATTCATAACTTTACCTGTCTTTGTAATCTAGTGATGTTACTCTCAGCATAAGAAGTAAATCTAAGAAGTATAATAAAAATCCTAATGGAATAATAAGTAAAGTTAGCTGGCATAACAGTGAGTGACCACATATTAATAATCCATGCCATCACCACCTTTATTTGACATACTTAAGCAAATATGATAATGTGTAGCTGGAGAGAACAGGAGAAAGTATAGAACGGTACATAAGAGGATATATAAGGAGTCTTATATTTAAAGTCTGGAAGGGTCAGATAAGTTAACGATAACAGTGGTCAGTAATATAAGAACATACAGGTGTTTACTGGCACCCCGATGTTTTAGGAAAAGTAAAGAAAATGAGAGGAAGGAATGAGATAAAGTACTGAACATGGATAGTAGATGAAAATATTTCTCTGTAGTAGGTGGGTGTCACAAATTGCATACACTCTCAGTACATGTAGTTAAAAACAGGTGGTAGTCTCTCCCAAGGAGATATGGGATGGGAGGATAGGACACAATTCTGAATTAATATTAAAGTGGTGACATTTTTAAGTTGCAATATGCATATAAAAAGAAGAACATCATGCTAAATACTGTTATATAAGCTATATTTCTGCATGTATTTTGCATGTATTTTTATTGTACAACAAGGGCTGTCAACATAAAAAGAAACATTTGGGGTATTGTTAAGTAATGATGGTATTATATGTGTTTAAATGCTCAATACAAAAGAACATAAAAAAATAGTATTTAACCAAAACAAAATACATGTTATTACAACACCGTGATGGGTGCTACTCTTTGTTAAATGACAATCCAATTCTACTCATAATGAAAATCATAATATTTTATTATCATCAGATAGCACATTTGTACAATGAAGCAAAATGCACATTAACTGTTACACTATATATACAACAAAAAGGAATAACTTCAACTTCCTATTTGGCTGTGTTACAAGAACCCTGATTTCCTAGATTTAATGGCAATCTTTCTGAAACAAACCATACTAGTTTCCTTTCAATAAAATATGTTGGAACAAAAAAAAAACAATGAAAACAAAGAGGGGTTATTGTTTTACATAAAACTTCATTCATTTGGTACCAAGATCCTGAACAAACAATTAAAAAATCATAACATTTATCAGTTCTCTTGTCAAGTTAACCCAACAAAGAAAGACACTAACAAATTAAGACCATAATGAGAGACATACTATTCAAATAAATGAAAGCTAATCCTTTACAAAATATTATACTAGGAGATGTTACTTACAATGGTATGGTCATGAAGATCAGTTTATCAACCAAACTGTCAACCTATTCACAGTAGCTGAGTAGCACATTACCATACACTGACAGTATATTTTTGCCTAGAATTCAGAAGCTCATAAAGTAGAGCAGTTAATACAAACTAATTAGGTCTGTGATGCCCTATGGAAGCAATAAGACAAACGACATATTTTAAATAACTTACATAAGTTTTGGGAAACCAGAAACAAATACAAAAGCTTAATTCCGAGTGCTAAAGGAGAATTCTGTAAAACCAGTCAAAGTACATGTACCAGGTCATCGTCTTTTTGGCCTGGAATTAAGCAGCTCATAAACAGAACAATTAATACAAACTACCCTAATTGCTGGAAAGGAACTGCGGTGGTGGTGCTGCAGTAGCGTTGTCGCCTCACAGTAAGACGCTGTCCTGCTCGATTCTCAGCTAGAGCGTCTTCTGTGTGGAAACATGCGTGAATGGGCGTACCTTCATTGAAGGTTGTGCATCAGGGCCGGCAACTCGGCACGTAAAAATCTACTGCCAATCATTAGCGGACTGGAGTTCCGCTGTGGCGACCCCTAACCGGGAAAAGCCGAAAGACACAACAACAACAACCCTAATTGCTAGAAAGACCCATTGTGCTTCATTAAGTTTTCCAGCAACACATATTCATATTGTCCCAATGTAAAAATAATTTACTATGCAGATTATACTGCTGGATTAATTATGGGAAAAATAAATACTTGGTACAGAATCAGCTACAATGACATTTGCTATTTCAGAAATAATGCTTAAAAATTCGAACCTGTCCTTGTACACGAAATTAAACCTGCTATTTGCCCCTTCAGCAACTAGTTAATATTAGTCAATGATAAAATGAGAACCTATAACAATTGTTGACCTTATGAATTCCTTAAGGTATCTAGGAGTTAATTTTGGACAGCAAGTTATACTACACTAACTATGTACAACATGTTATAAGTAAGACATATGAAACACTAGGTACTCCATGGAGAATAAAAAGTTACTTTACTCCACAAAAGAAATTACTACATCACCTGCTTTCCAAACTCATATATAAACATGCAGTTTGCACAAACTTCGCAAAGTAGAAATGCAAAAGGCTGGAAAGCATGTAAAATAGCCAAATCTGCAACAGTTGTGCTTGTCTTGCAGAAATCATTATTTTATCTGGTTATGTCGGTTGGGCTGGCCAAAACTAAAATGTCTTACTGGATTATTGCATTTATCATTTATTTGTAAACTAGTATAAATTGTTCTCTGCTCTATACTTTTTCTCTTCTAAAAAAAAATGCACAAAAAAAGCTATGATTATCTGCAAGCATCAGCCTATGTTTCATCCACTCTAGCAGCAAGTATGGATATGTTTGTTTTGGCTTATACATGTCATAGCTATCAAATCCATTACCAGAAGCATGCAAACATCATGACAGTACACGATCATTTAAGTGAACATGCATTTCCCATCTTAAAAATTTCAGATTTATAATATTAATTAGATGATTAAAAAATTATACTGAAACATTTTATCTTGTTAGAAAACTGTACTATTTAATTCAATGTCCTGAAGCATGATTATCATGGGAAATAGAAAATATGTGTATAAGTAAGTAATATGCTGAAAGTAAAGTGTTTAGTGATTATAAACAAAAGTATGTGTAATGTATTACATGTGAATGACAGTAGTAGCTCATGAATGTAGTGATGCATGGAACACCATGATTATATTATAAAATCAGAAAAAAAGGCTTGGTAAGCACCTTTCTGACATCAGAAGTTGCTTAACAAGCTGCTGTTACATGAAGTGAACATCTGTGGATGGTAATGTTGTTGTAGAGTTTAGATTTGCCTGCAGGCTTACTGAGTTCTTTTCACATGGTTATCAGGTATTTGTGTAGGTTGAGTAATTTGTTTTATAGTTCCATATTTTGTTTGATAGCCAGTATGATATCTCCATCCCACAGAAGTGTAGGCAATATGCTGTTCCTGTTTACATTTTATTTTTATTTTATTTTATTTTACATTTTATTTTACATTTGTTGACCGGGCTAGTCCAGCTGGATAATTTCCATTTTCAGTGGAGGCCCGGGGAGAAAAGCTCCACAGATAAAAACAAGGTTATCAAAATTAAACATTTAAGCAACAATGCATACATATTAGTCTAGTAAAAAAAAACACATAGTGCTATCTATGTATTGAGAAAGGCATTAATTCTTTACACTACAATTTTGTGAGGATGGGGTATTACATATTTTAAAATGTATATACATAAATGTAAAAGACATTGTTTGTACCCCTTTTTTTTTTTTTTTTTTTTAGAGAACAGTACAGTAATTAAGTCATTTGTGATAACAGAGAAAGATTGGAATTTTGAAATAGGGAGATATGATGGTAGAAAGAAAAAAGTAGATTAGTCTGGATTGGTACAAGAGCAGAGCCAGAAGTTGTTCAGATGTGAAAGAAGTTGTTTTTTGAAAAGATGAAAGGAGCCTAGAGAGGTAATGTGTGAGGGGAGGTTATTCTATATTTTCCCTACGGAATTGGAGAATAGGCAGTTACCTGCTGAATTTGTTATTCTAGTTGTGTTGACTTGTAGCTTTTCGGCAGATCGCAGCTGTTTCAAGTTATTGTAGGGGGTCAAGAGGTTACTGAGAGCAGGTGTTTTTGTTGGTTGATAAAGAATGTTATGTGTAATTAAAAGTTGTTGATAGATAAGCTTGTTAGGTAGTTCTAACCAGTGTAAGTGTTTTAAGTTTTGACAGTGGTGAGTTCTGTACTGGGATGCTGTGGCAAAACGAGTTATATTGTGGTAGGATGTAGTCAGTTTTTTCAGGTTGCTTTTAGAGAGATTGGTGTAAATAGAGGAAGCATACAGTAGGGTAGAGATAAGATGTGATTGTGCTAAGGTGGTCCGTGCTTCTGGTGTAAGGAAGGGTTTGATTCTGTACAGTGAACCAATCTTTTTATTAACTGCTTTTATAGTGTTATTGATGTGACAATCATAGTTAAGATTATTATCAATAGTAACACCAAGCAGTTTGGTAGTGGAGTCTGGGGAGATGAGGAAATTGTCACTTGCAGTAATAGTAAAGTTTAGTTGAGAAGATTTGTGGGTAGGTGAGAATAGTAATAGTTTTGTTTTCTTGGAGTTGAGGAGAAGACATCTTTTTGAGAACCACTGTTCGACAGTAGAAAAGGTAGATTGTGTGAGTGACTGGAGTTCAGATTGGGTGGAAGCTGTGCAAATAATGGTAGAATCATCTGCATATTGTATACAGGTAGTATTTTGGAGAAATAGCTACTTGAAGCTCAACCCTGTTAACTTAATCTGTGTTCATTCACGCATCCCTTAGAGCCTTCACTTCTCTGCATCATTCTCTGTTTATGATTTATGGTGAGGGCAGGCTGGAGTACATCTCAGGATTGTGAGATCAAGGAATTATCATTGATGCACGTCTGTCATTTACAAACCATTTAGTTGTTGCTAAATCTTCGTATTATCATTGAAGGAAGTTCACATCAATCAAACAATTATTCTATCAGAAGATCTTGAGATGGTAAGCAAGATAATTGCTTTCCAAAAATCCACAGGACTAGTAAAACACCAGGCAGACAAGTGAAAAGTAGTTAACTCCTTTAATTAATCAGCTGAGCACAAGTGGAATGACACTATGGCACTTTCATCACACAATGCATGTACATGGACTTCATCAGAACCATAAAAAAATGTGATTATATCATTTAAATACTCACATACAAAAGTCTTGTGAGCCAGAGATTTAAACAACAAATCCAATAATACTCACATGCAAAAGTCTTGTGAGCCAGAGATTTAAACAACAAATCCAATAAAGGAAAAAAGAAATCTGTTTCCAACATGATAATAACCAGTAACTTTTTCATAAAACACATAAATAATCATCAACCCCATTAAAATATACTTATGAGCAAATGCAAAATGTCATACATTAAGATGTTAACAATACATGCCATACAGCTCACTCATATCACATAAAGTGGAATTTTATCTAATAAATTATTAAGAATATTATTAAAATATTGCTAAAATATATAGTTAAATAATGTGGTAAACAATATAATTTTATAATTTAGCAACACTTAATTTAGGCACATGGTTAGTGAAAACATATTCATCGATACTAAGAAGGGTAGTTGCTTTCAACTGCAGCTGCTTTAACAGTTCCTTGCATTCAGTTCTTGTTTCCCAAACCCCACCCCCTGGGTCTTTGGGAATTATCTCTAAAATCCCAAATAAAAGCTTTATGTAAGGTGGACACACTGTGGTATGTTTATATAGAGCACTGTTCATAATGCCCATATATACATTTTTTTTCAATGGCCTTTTGGTTTTACCCTCCACAAGTGCAAGTTCACCAGTACTAATAAACAAAAAGCATTTATAACATTCCAAAGGTGTATAATACAAATAAATGATTAAATGACTTACAGAACAACACTTAGCTATGTATACTATGCCAAAGGTGTTAACAGTTACAATTTTGCAATACCACCTGCTTATATGGTCCACTTTCTACCACGTTGTTGCCTTCCAACATATAATGACATTGTCCACGTCTTCCACATTTATGAATACCTTCCTTATCCCAAATTTGTGCCCTGTTGTGTGTTTGATTTTCAGATAGCCTCTTTATGTTTTTGGATATCTGAGGTTCATGTCCTACAGTTTTGTACACATCCTTATTAGCTGTAAAAAGGGTACATTCTTGATATTATTAAAGTCCCTACTATACACCTGCCTATGGATGGTGCAGTGGTGCAGCAGTAGCGTTGTCACCTCATAGCAAGAGGTTCTCTGGTTTGATTCTCAGCTGGGGTGCCTTCTGTGTGGAGTCTGCATGTCCTCCCTGCATTTATGTGGGTTTCCTCCGGGTGCTCCAGTTTCCTCCCATGTTATAAAAACATGCACCTGGAGCATTTCTCCCAAGGCCTCTGCTGAAATTTGGCTTTGTTCCAAGTCGCACTTTCCCGGTTAACAAATGTTAAATAAATAAATACAAAATATAGGTCACCACCAGTATTCTCTCAAACTCTGAACTGTTGTGACTAATAAAATTATCAGTGGAAACTTCAGCTATGGGCTGGTCAGTGAAATCTTTGTCTAATAAAGGTGTAAGTTTTACACCCCAACCTTTGGCTGCTTCAGAACTTATACTTTTCACAAGAGAATGGGGATATCCTGTATCTAAAAATATATGTTCCAATTTTAACTGCTCTTCTTCAAATTCATCCTTGCATGAAACCATTCTTGCAAGCCTCACAAATTGACACTTAACTAGATTCTTTTTAAAAACAGATATATGAAAGCAGTTATAATGCATATAAGCATTAGAAAAATGTGGGTTCTCTGACAATACTTGTTTAAAAACCCCACTCAACTTTAAAACTCATAGTGTCAAGATAATTAATACCCTCATGTACATGAGAGTATTAATTAATACTCTCATAATCATGAGTGTGGGCAACACTTAGAAAAGTTGAAATATTCTGAAGATTTTCCAAAAAAATCCATCATCATGTGGTGTGAGCCTTCCTTGATGTTAAAATATCATCAAAGTAACATAAATAAACTTTGCAAAAAGTATAAAATTTTGAGGGAAAGATTTGTTTCTTTTCCCATCTTAATAGTACCAAGTTGGCATAACATGGGGTGCATGCTGCACCCATAGCTACAATCTTAATCTGTTTATATATTTCTCCTTTAAAATATATAAAACTGTTGGACAATATTATATCCATAGCCTAGTACCTACCTATAAATCTATAACAATACATGGGTGGCGAAAGGCAATACACTGTTGGCTAGGCTTGCCCTGGCCCTTGGGCCGATAGCCTAGTAACTACCTATGAACCTATAAAAGTCATTCATATTTGTATTTTTTCATTGTTTAGGAATGAAAAATCAACTGGTGCATCACTGAACAATTCCAAACTTTACATTTTTTGGAATGCAAGAAAAAAGGCCCACCTCATCAATGGTTATAACACAGATAAGTTTAACCCATAATTCGGGTTTAAGTCTACCTAAAAAAATCCCAAAAATCTCTTAAAATGTGTGTTGAGTCATGGGAAAGGGGGTTTAATAGTCTACCAACAAAAATGGCCAATGAGTATATTTTAATGCCATGTTTCACTACAATGGATTCAAACGGTGGCCTAATATTTTTATGAGCATTTGGAATTCCAAAAAAAACAGGGCTGATTGGATTATTATTTTAAAAAAAATGTATACAGTGAGGTAGAAATTTTACCCTGTAAAAGGCTGTCTTCCAGATATAAATCAATTTATCTGTATGATGTACTGATTTCATTTTCTTGACATTAAAACGTATATCTCCCTATCTTGTAACATATTGAATATCTCCCTTATATAACCCATGTTGTCAAATAAAACCACATCTTCTCCTTTGTCTGGTTTCATAATTCTTATAGGTTTATCACTATAGAGGGAATGTAGAAGCTGCCTTTCATCCTGGATTGAATTATGATGCTTATATTTACTGAAATTAGTCATGTATTTTTGAATATAATTTTCACAAGATTTTTCAAAGGCTTGTACTAAGAGATTAGTGGGTGGGACATATTTACTTTTCACTTTAAACTTATCAAAATATTGATCACTCCGATCAGTCTTACCATACAACTAGATGGCCAAATTAAGCTTCTCTAAATAAATAGTTTTATTCCACCAATGCATCTGATAAATCAACATCTCTGCTAGGATTGTAGGAAAACCCTCTTTCAAACAAAAGAAAATGGTTAAAATTTAATTCCAAATGGCTGTAATTAAATACATGAAAACCAATTAAAATTTTATCATAATTGGAAATGATACCTTCATTTATAGTATTGTCAAAAGTATCTGATATTATCTTTTTCTTCCTCTCCTTTCCCTTCCTCTGTTTGACTGTCCACTTTTTGGTGGGAAATGCTAATTTGTGGGGGGTGATACCTCCCCTTTTCTTCGGTTCTGGATGCCAGCCATTTGGACCTGCAAAGCAGCGGGTACTCTAAAGGGTCATTATAATTAAATCATGTTTCCAAAGTGTTGTCATCAAGTAGGTACTCAGCAGTGGTGCTTTCAACCCTTTTATCACAGTTGGACTAATAAGTCCTGGGTTGATCAGCATTATTGGCGTCAACAGATGCTGACCCGTAGCTGTTCTATCCATTACTAACCAGGTACAGAGTATGCAATGTTATCATTATATTGCTTTGCATCCCTAATCATTTTTTTTTTATTTTCTTGTTCTTATTAAGAAAAAAATATATCTATGCTAGAAAACAATACTTCATATTTTATCACGTAGATCTCAACAAATAAATCAGTCTGAATGCAATCATTTAAATTTGTTCCACTTCTATAAGATTATCAATTGCAGTTTGATTATGCGGGACCAAGAGTTCCATTAATTCTAAACCTTAAAGTTATCAAATAATTTAACTAAAAATAAAAAACTAGTTTTAGGCACACACACCCAGACAACAGCCACAGTCCAGCAGGATAAAAAAATAAAAGTTTATTACGAATGTAACAATTAAGCGGTTTCATCCTGTTCATCTTCAGAATAAACTAATTGCACAGAAACAACATATAAATACCCTAATGTTGAATAAATTACGCCAAAAAAAAAAGTAATTAAAAAAAAATTTTAAAGAATTTTAAAGAGAAATGACCCTCCACAAGTGCAAGTTCACCAGTACTAATAAACAAAAAGCATTTATAACATTCCAAAGGTGTATAATACAAATAAATGATTAAATGACTTACTAAATGTAACTTATTCTACCTAATTTTGTAAAACTTATCACAGGACATTCAAAAATGAAGTGTATGAGGTTTAAGAAATATAAAATAAGTAAAAAATATTATTAACATAAGTAAACCTAATGTATGGTTATTACCAATACACCGATACGAAACACTAAAATAAGATTACATATCAACACTCTAACATGTAAAGTAAAACTACTATCAATGTTTTGATGCTCTGCATTTTAAAATGGATTTAATCAAAACATAATTATTTAGTCGTAGAACAGTAAAAGCATTCAGTTTGAACTGCCAACATGTCTCTCTATAACACAGCCAGTTCTCCCAGCCCCCCCCCCCCCCTGGAGTCCCTATTTACCGGTTCTAAAATAGCAAAAAAAACTCAGTATGTGTTGGTTGCACCAAAGTATGTTTAAACAATGCATTATTATGATTCTTTGTTCTAATACTATACATGAGTTCATATATACACTTACTCGGTGACCTTTCCGTCTTTTCAATGTAAAAACATGTGCAGCCCCATGCACATAGCTAAGTAAACAACCCCTTTGCTAGAACAATTACCCCTTTTAAAATGAATCTTACTATGAAGGCTGTTACCTAATGTAACTGACTCTTCCTCACAAATCTACTTGCAATAGGAGCATCTACCACATCTTTTAGTGGCACCAGTATGTTTAACCCCTTTATCTCTAAAACCTCCTTCAAAAATATGTTTAAAATTCTTCCCTGTTTTGAAAACAAATTTAGGATTTATATCCAGTTTCCCAACCACCTCAGGGTTGAACCTCAACATCTTCCAATTGTTTGATACTACACCCTTTGCAAAGCTAGTAGCATATTCTACTACCATGGCTCTATTAAAATTCTCTGTTTACTTTGTCTGTGTATTAATCTTCTCCATCCATTTAGTGTCTAATAATGGCATAAATTTTGACTCCCGACCTAATATAACTTCCTGTGACACCTCCATAGTCAAACATTCTGGGTAATTCCTTTCTATAAACAGCCCTGACATGAATTTTGTTTCTTCTAAAAAATCTTTAAAGTTAGAGGTCATCCTTGCTGCTCTGACCATTTGCCCTATAACAACACTTTTCTTCTGCTTAAAAGGGTGGGCACTAGCAAATGGTAAGTAAGAAGTGCTGAAAGTAGGTTTTCTATGTATCTTAGACCTACATTTCCCTTCAGAAATGTCAATTCTAATGTCCAAGTAGTCAATCCCATTCTTTTTGTAAGTGTATGTAAACTTCAAAAAATCAGTGGTGTTGTTTAAATACTCAATAAACATTCCAATGGAGTCTTCAAGCCCTTCCCAGATGACAAAAATGTCATCCAAAAATCTTGTGTATAATTTAACTTATTTCCAAAAACTAGATCCAAACACACATTTTATTTCCCAACTCAGTAGGACCAGATTTGCATATAAAGTAGCACAAGCCATGCCCATTGCAACTCCCTTAGTCTGCTTAAAAGTTTCCACCTCAAAGTAGATAAAATTATTTTCCAACACAGCCCTCATAAGCTCTACAAATAGGTTTAAGTCCTTTCCTTTGAGGGACTCAACAATGTTTAAACTATCAAGAAAAAAATCTAATCCTTCCTCCATAGGGACAGATGAAAACAAATCAATGACATCTATGGTAAGAAACCATATCCTGTCTGTAACCAAATATTGAGTTAAACTACCTAGAAGGTCCCATGAATCCTTAACTAAATGTGGGTACTTGTTTGTTACAAATTTCAAGGACTGATCCAAAAAAACTGCTGCTGGGTGTATTTTTGAACCTCTAGCTGCTACAATTGGTCTATATGGGGGATTAGTAGTTCTTTTATGAATCTTGGGAATTGAGAAAAAGGATGCTATTCTAGGTTTATCAGCATTTAAGGAGTCATAAATTCTAGGTGTAATCCTATTCTCCAACAAAAGGTCCTCCAATAAAAAATCTATTTTTCAATGTGCAATATTTATCTCATTCCTCAAAACTGGGAGATAAGTTTGAGTATCCTGTAACATCTGCAACATATTTGAAAAGTAATCTATTGCATCCACCAACACCATACCCCTACCTTTATATGGTTTCATAATACGCAATTCAGTGTTGTGGACCAATTAATCTAAAACTTTACATTCATTTTGGGTCAGGTTATATTTTTTAACATGTATTTAGAAACCTGATTATAAGTTGAAAAATTGTAAAGGTCCGACATACATGTTGCTTCAATAACGTGTAAAGCTGAGTGTAAAGGTGGGTTGTATAAACTCTTTTTATTGACTAAACCTTCCTTATAAACCTTAGAACTATTTGGTTCATCCAGTAACAATGCCAAAATTCAATTTCCTAATAAAAATCTTCAGCTCAAAGTATCACAAATATTGAATTTGCCTGCTAGTACAAACTTAAAATCTTTCCCACATGTTGAAAAATGTTCTTCTGTAATAACAATTTTACTTAAATTAAAAATGTGAAAGCCCTTAAAAGTGTAAGTTACTCCATAATTTTCTAAAGCAATATATATGTCTTTCTTTTTCTCTTTACCTTGAACTGACGTTTCCCCTTCCCCTTGGACGTCGAAAAATCTGAGTCATTATTATCACTTACTTCCCCCTCTGCACCTACCTGTGATATTTCTCTAAAAATCTAGACCAGTTTTGGGGTTTAAAGGGTCTGAGTTATTCAAACCAATAGGCTCCAAACTAGATACCAGGGGTTCATTACTACTTTCCTTTGTTAATACATTTCCGCCATCATTATAAACAACTGAACTAGTACTTTTAAAATTCTTAAAATATCCCTTAAACACCCTTCACTTAAATAAATAAGCTTTATTTTGATCATATTGTTTGGTGTCTCTAATACTTTTACTCTGTTTTCTCTTAATAATATCTTCACATTTTCTGTCCGTTCTAACATATTCATGCTTATATATGTTCCTGTGATAATCAAAAAGTAAATCAGCTTTAATCAATTTGTTTAAGGCTTCTGCCTCAAAAAGTAAATGTTCAGCCTTCTTTTTATTGTATTTTATCATCAGTGTCATAAGCTCAAAGCCAAAGCTATCAAAAACATTGTTAAAATCTTTGATAATTTCTAAGTTATACAAAAAAAATGGATATTTACATATGCACAAACCTTGTGGCACAATCCGCCTATTCATGCATTCTTGTAAGTATACCATATCTAAATTAGCACTTTTGGCTTTAAATAGCTTAGATTCAGGTTCTCTAATACCGTCCTTTAAAGATTTCAAATGAGCAAACTGTTCTCTGTTGTTGAAATGACTTTCATTATTAACTTCTCCAAGAAAAAGGTTTCGCCTATGAAAAGAGTTTGCCCATCGGTCAAACTCTTCAATTTGATTAAATTCAAACCTAAAAATCACTGTTTCCTCACTCGGAAACCCTCATGCCACCACAAGCAACTGAGGAAACAGTACCTGTGGAAAGATATGAATGTCCATACTCTCCAGATGTGTCTTGATTCACTACCGTTGATTTACTGCTCTTAAAAGTCTTATTCATATCACCAGCACCTGCTGTGAAGTTATTAGAACCTAAAAAATCTTTTGGCTTCCCTGGGGGTCACAGTTTAACAAATCTTTAAGAGATCCTAGTAAAGAAGTGTTGTAACAGCTGCTTGGTTCATTAACATTCCTTTGCGAACACGAAAATGCCACTTGCCCACATGGAATGGAGCTGCCAGGTTGTTTAAGGAGTTCCACCAATCAGGTAAGATCTCCTTTCATACTTTGAACTTCTGAAATCAACTGAGCAAATGCTGCTGGCATCTTCAATTCATCAAAAGAAGAACTAATGTCGTCCAATTGACCTACTCCATTAAATCCTTGCTGAGCAGCCATCCCCGTAGGTGCACATCAATCTCAAAAACATGACAAAAACACAAGCCAATAAGGAGAAAACCACTGAGCAAACTAATAACCAAAAATATAAAAGTAGTTTTAGGTGCACACACACAAACAACAGCCACAAACTAGCAGGATAAAAAATAAAAGTTCATTATGAATGTAACAGTTCAATGCTTTTGTCCTGTTGTGATCAGGACTTCTTCAGAATAAACTAATTGCAGAGAAACAACATATAAACACCCTAATGTTGAATAAATGGCACCAAAAAAACAAGTAATTAAAAAACATTTTTTTAAAGAATTTTAAAGAGAAATGACCCTCCACAAGTGCAAGTTTACCAGTACTAATAAACTTTACAAAACATTTATAAAATTCCAAAGCTGTATAATACAAATAAATGACTAAATGACTTACTAAATGTAACTTATTCCAACTAACTTTGTAAAACTTATCACAGGACATTCAAAAATGAAGTGTATGAGGTTTAAGAAATATAAAATAAGTAAAAAATATTATTAACTTAAATAAACTTTATGTATGGTTATTACCAATACATGAATACGAAACACTAAAATAAGATTACATATCAACACTCTGACATGTAAAGTAAAACTACTATCAACGTTTTGATGCTCTGCATTTTAAAATGGATTTAATCGAAACATAATCATTCAATCATGGAACAGTAAAAGTATTCAGTCTGAACTCCCAACATGTCTGTCTGTAACACAGCCAGTTCTCCCAGTCCCCCCCCCCTCTGGAGTCCGTATTAACTTGTTCTAAAATAGCAAAATAATTTAAAAAAATCATTATACAAATAAGAGTCCAGGTTAATGCCATTAGAAAATTTGGAGTAACCTAAATTTTTTGGCATCCTTTAATTTCTCAAACTTTCCTTAAAAAAGTGATGTCCAGTAACAACCTCTCAATTTTAACGATTTGTTTTCAAATAAATTAATGATTTACTTCAACAGTCTGCTGAGGAAAATTGACATTGTATGTATTCATGAATGCCTGTGATTTCATTAACCAATCATTGAAGTGAAAAGAAGTAGTGATGTTCTTCATGTTTCACTGTTGCAGTCATCACATTTGAGTTATCTGCTTGCAGTAGCCCTCAGTCGGCCTGATTATCAAAGTCTTGGGTCCTGCGTCAGTTGCTGTCTCATCTTCCATGATGTCAGGTAGTCAGGGGTATAAAGCATGCAGCCGATGCCATTACATCAGTCTTTCTTGCCTTGCGGTGCCCAAAGCAGAAGCAGTTCGCAAGTGCTGGTCGGCCGACTCCTGAAATTTTCGTTTTCAAGTTTCAGAACCGAAGTCATCAACTAAAGCTAAGTACCCCATTGGGGAAACTTTTTCTTGCTCTAAACTGATGTCAGTAAAAGTCAATAATTGTATTTCTTGTGGAAAGCAAATACCTCATAAAGATTTTCATTCGTACTGTATTCCTTGCCTAGGCCCTAACCACGACGTACCTCACTGTCGGTTTTGTGCCTTATTTAAACCTCAAACTATTCGTTGTCTGTACATTTTCGCTTCTAAATATTTTGGTACTCGGTTCAATTATCCAGATATGTCTTCGGTAAGCCACCCAACTACCGACATTCTAAAACACCGCAAAGATAAAGACAGAGACAGGCCACCTAGGTCCAAAGCTGCCGATGATGCTTCTCCTAAGCTAGTCGCCAGTTCGCCTTTACTCAGTGAGGCGCTTTCACAGCCCCTGATTACCTGCTACTTCAGATTCACAGGCCTCTACTGAGACCCATTTGGAGTCCAGTATGCCGCGAGATGTTTCAACTGTGGAACCTGCGGATGTCTCTACCTTGGATGGGTCTGGAGCTGCTGTGCAGGCACCGGCTTCTGAGGGTGTATTCAGGCCTACTGACTTGCATATTAAACCAACACCATCTTCTTCTTCTAGACCTAAAACTCGAACCACGCCTAGAAAACTGATGCCCAGACCGCATGGTTAGGCCTCTATGCCTAAAAAACAAATGATAAGAATGGCTGAAGATCTTATTACTTTAATTAGGGGAAGCCAATCTTCCACCTCTTTGAGACCTAGGACCGAATTTCCTCATGATATTTATGACCAGGATTTTGAAATTTCTGTCTCCTCTGATGACCAGGATTTACCCTTATCTACCTATGAGGATTCTAATGCAGAGGACTCTATTCCCTCTGCTTCTCCCCCAGAGGATTTTTCTTTTGGTGAAAACTTGCATACTCTTAGGGAGCATTTTCACTGGGAAAGCCAGGATTACTCTGATTCTAAAAAGAGGCTTAGAGATTTCTTACTCCTGCCCCAACACAGGCCTTTAGCTATCCCTCCTGTGCTGGACATTGTTGACGATGCCTTTTTGGAATCTAGCTTGGCCCCTGACTCTTTACCTCCTGCTCCCAGAAAACCTGATAGATATTACAGGGTTCCTGATTCTCACAAGTTCCTTTTTAAAAATCCTACTGCAGATCCTGAGACTATTTCACAGGGACCCAAGGGCATTAAGGCTACTACTGCCAAAAATCCTACCACCTCTGATAGAGATTCCAGGGCCCTGGATAGATGGGGTAAGGAGGTATACACCTCTGCTACCTTGGCCATCAGGGCCTTAAATTGCCAGTTTCATATGTTAAAGTATCAGCAGCATATTATTGCATTGCTTAAACAGAAAATTATGTTGCTTCCTGATTGTGCTGAAAATAAGGATTTACAGGATTTAATGCTTTCTTTTGAACAGGTTGGAAAACATACTTTGCAATGTGGTTTTGATTCAGTAGAGGCATCTTGCAGGGCTGCTGTCACCGGGTCTGTACTTAGAAGGCATGCTTGGCTTAAGGAGCAATCTTTGCCAGATCATGTTAAAACGAAATTTCTGGATTCTCCCTTAAGTCAGGACCGCCTGTTTGGTGACAAAGCAGAATAAGTTCTTAAAAAGATGGAGGAAAAATTTAAATCTATGCAAACTGTTAAAGATTTCTTACAAGTGCAGCCTCCTAGATTTAGTAGGCATTGGCCCTAAATAAAATTGGTCCTTTCCTGCCTTTTCCAGGCCTTCTCAGTTCAAACCCAGAACCAGCAGAACACCCAGGCTTCAGTCCCAGGATACACGCAGGACTACGCAGTGAGGGGCTCTCACTTCCAAATCAGGGAGTAGTAAGTCTCCCCCTTATGGTAAGCTGCCTCAATGACTTAAGAAGTGCTTGGAAGTTTTAAAGTGAACTGGCTGCTCCTTTAGGGGGAAAGATTGCTCTGCAAACAAAAAACTGGGAACGCATTAGCCAGGACAAATGGGTTTTAAACATAGTTTCCCAAGGATACAGATTTCACTTCCACACGTTACCAACCCCAAACGGTTGGCCAGATCTACCCCCAAATCAGTGGGCAGATGCTCAAAAGCAAGTATTCTCTCTCTTGAGATTAAAGGTTATTCAGACTGTTCCAGAAGAGGACAATGGACAAGGTTTCTACTCAGACTTTTCCTGGTACCCAGAAAAGGCAACTCATGGCATCCTATCCTGGACCTGTCTATCCTAAACACCTTTTTGGTGATTCCAAAATTCAAGATGCTAACTCTTCACCAGTTGCTTCCCATGATAGGCAAAGATGCCTGGTTGGCAACACTGGATTTAAAGGAAGCCTACCTGCACATCCCAATCAGGGAATCTTGCAGAAAATACCTATGTTTCAAAGCAGGCTGCATGCACTATCAGTTCTCTGCACTGCCATTTGGCTTATCTACTGCACCCAGGATATTCACAAAGTGCCTAGCTCCAGTCATTGCATTTTGCAGGCAAAGAAATATTCAAATGTACCCATACCTGGACGATTGTCTAATTTAGGCAGAAAGCCAGGACATACTAATGAATCATCTGGCATTTGTACAAAACGTGTTATCTTGTATGGGGTACACCATAAATGAAAAGAAATCACATCTGGTACCCTGTCAACAAATTATATTCCTGGGAGCAAGCTTGAACACAACTTCCCAGATGGCTTTCCTCACGCCAGAAAAACAAATTCATTTGACAACTTACTTCAAACTAGTGGCCATAAAAACCCTGCTATCTGCAAGGCAAATATTGCAAGCCTTGGGGTTCATGGCCTTGTGCATTCTACTAATTCTATATGCAAGACTGCATATGAGGAAACTACAATGGTATCTAAAAAGCCTATGGCGTCAACATTCCCAGGATCTAGAATCAATGATTCCTATCATACCTTGCCTACATCTAGAATTCCTTTGGTGGGCAGAGGCCTGCCACCAAAACAAGGGACAACCATTCACTCTACCCCCTGCCGCCCAAACCTTAACAACAGATACATCAGACTATGCATGGGGAGCTCACCTCGCAGGGAAATGCATTCAGGGCAAATGGAACCCAAGTCAAATGCACCTGCATATTAATCAAAAAGAAATGTTAGCTGTACAGAATGCTCTGACAGCCTTCAAGGACCACATTCTTCCAGGACAATTAATGGTAAAGATGGACAACACCACTGTTATGTGGTACATAAACAAGCAGGGGGGTACCCATTCTTACCCCCTCTGCAGACTAGCCATGGCTCTGTGGAACACAGCCTTGAGCTACCAAGTGCATCTACAGGCTCAATTCCTGCCAGGAAAACTAAATACATTGGCAGACGAACTAAGCAGAAATCTCATGTACCCACATGAGTGGAAATTGGAAGAAAGATCTTCAACATGTTGATTAACAAATGGGGGATCCCAGACATAGTCCTGTTTGCCTCCCCCCAGAACTACCAATTGGACAAATTCTGTACAAGGACTCCCCACAAACAAGCTTGGAAAGTGGATGCTCTGTCCTTCAGTTGGAAAAATCTATCAGTTTATGCCTTTCCTCCTCTGCCTCTCCTCTCCAAAGTACTACTAAAGATCAAACAGGACAAACCAAGGATGATACTGATTGCACCAGACTGGCCAAGCCAACACTGGTACCCCCTCTGGCCCCATGGCACCTACCGCAGTCCCCTTCCCTGCTGCTTCAGCAGAGGAGCCAGATTCTGCACCCCCAGCTTCAAACCCTGAACCCGGCAGCCTGGCTAATTACCTAATCTCTCCGTTACCATCCCTCAGTAAACAAGTGTTGGATGTCATCTTGGAGGCAAGGTGGCCTAGTACTATAAAATGTTATGCTGAAAAAATGAAAAGATTCTGCACCTGGAACCAAACTCAAGGGATGGCCACAGCAGCGCCCAATTTAACTCAGATTCTTCAATACTTAACTGAGATGCTTGACAAAGGCCTTTCCTTTTCCTCCATCAAAATTCTCATCTCAGCCATTTCAGCTCATTACAACACAGAACCACCCCTCTTTTCTCACCTACTGCTCAAGCAGCTCCTCAGAGGGGCCAAAAACTTAAGACCACCCAGGATAGCCCCAACTCCAGCCTGGGACCTTAATTTTGTATTGGAAAAACTCACTCTTCTCCCTTTTGAGCCAGCTGCAACTGCAGAGTTAAAATTCCTTTCTTGGAAAACAGCTTTCCTTTTAGCAATTACTTCAGCAAGAAGGGTATCTGAATTACTGGCCCTTGTGGCAGTGGAGCTTTTCATCATCTTTTATGCAGACAGGGTTTCCCTCAGGACCAACCCCTCTTTCATGCCCAAGGTGGTATCCAGTGTGGCTCTTAATCAGTCCATTCATTTGCCAACCTTCTTTTCTAATCCACAGAACAAAGGAGAATGGATACTGCACTCTTTAGATGTGCACAGACAACTTAGATTTTACTTGGACAGGACTAAACCTCAAAGGAAATCTGAACAACTGCCAGTGGCATTTGCTAAAGGGGCAGAGGGGAAGGCTATTTCAAAGCAAACCATTTCTAAACGGATAGGCCATTGTATTCATTTCTGCTGTAAGCACCATGGAAAACTTATCCCACAGGGGCTCACCTCTACAGTCTACCTCTACAGCCTTTCTCAGAGGTGTCCCTACCAGAGACATTCTAGAAGCTGCTACATGGAGTTCTGTACATACTTTCATCAAGCATTACCATTTGCCAATTTTCTCTAAGTCCAGAGCTGGCTTTGCCACTGCAGTCTTGCAGGGCCTTATAGCTGGTCCTAATGCTATCTAAATTCCTCCTCCCATCCTTAGCTTTGGGAATCTACTCAAATGTGATGACTGCAATAGTGAAACACAAAGAACATAGTACAGTTGTGTACACTTACCATAAATGTAGATGTTCGAGTGTATTCACTGTTGCAGTCCTGGTTACCCTCCCTCCAGCCCCCTGACTTCTTTTGGCTAATACCTCTATTCTCCTCTACTATACTTAAAAGCTTTTTGGTGTATTTGCTATTTTGTTGGAGGTATAACCTTGTATATTTATATTTAATCGCTTCCCATTAAGGGGGGCACCTGACATCTGGGGCAAGAAAAACTGATGTAATGGCGTCGGCTGCATGCCTTATACCCCTGACTACCAGACGTCATGGAAGATGAGACAGCAAATGACGCAGGACCCAAGACTTTGATAATCAGGCCAACTGAGGGCTACTGCGAGCAGATAACCCAAATGTAATGACTGCAACAGTGAATATACTCGAACATCTACATTTATGGTAAGTGTACACAACTGTGCTTTCTCGTGTCCATTCTTACATTGCATTGAATTAACCAAGTTATTTGTTGTGCTTTCTTGCTAAGTTCTTGGTTTGTTTTGTTGCTTCACTGGTTCTGCTTTAATGTTGTGATTTTGAGATGATCCCACATCCTTTGGTGTTTTTGCAGTGGAAGTACTAAGATTCTGTAACTTCTGATTTACTGCTAATGACATCAACTGCTTTCAGAGTATTCAGAACTCCACGGCTTATTCATTAATTGGTACTTCCTAGCACTCTAATTTCAGCCCTGTGCTATTGGAATGGTTGCTTGTAGGTTTAGAGTCTGATTATAAATTGGTGGTAATTATTTAAGTTGCTCTAGATAAGATGGGAGCTCATATTGAACCTGGAGCACATATTGAACCTGAGAAGTGCACCTAGTTTAGACTTCAGCACTGCAAATAGCCATGTGTAGTTTGAGTTGGTCTTACTTGCTTAACAAAGATTTATGAATATATGTATATATGCGATTCAATCTGTACTAGTTCAAAAATTCAATATATAGGGTCTAAAATGATCAAACACTACACGACTGACCAAACTCAACAAAGTGAGGAAAACCAAGAATAATAGTACATTTGCTAGGAGCAATGCCCTCACCCAGCAAGTCCCACAGCCCACAATTCTAAATGTACTAACTTTGAAATCAAACAATGGGGAAAACTCTAAATTTCCATCGTACCTTAGCAATGTATGTCAACAGAATACTGAAAAATTACTGCACTTTGTTGGTTAGCTGTATCCACTGATGTAATGAAATTCAATAATTGCAGGAAAACCTACCTATCGACAAAATGTAGATTGACTAATTGAATGACTTGATTAATATATGGTAACCCTTACATTAGTTGACGGCTGTTTTCGTCAACAGCTTTCCTGCCTGTTGCGTTTGGTTGACAGTAAAACTCAAGTTTTTTTGAAAGATCAACATAATAATGGAGTTGGGGAAATTGCCATTTCACTGGTATTGTATAATCTCAGAGTTAATTTATCTAGCAGGGGATGTAGGATGCAAGTGGGCCACACACCCCCTGCAAAAAATGTTTTTAATTTGCATGCTCCAAGAATATGTCTTGGAGCATGAATTCTGGACAGTTTATCTTTTTTTTGAAAATCTTTTTTGTCAACATTTAGACTGTCAGTCTACTTAACTTTTGATTAATTTTTATATATATATATATATATATATATATATATATATATATGTATGTATATATATATATATATATATATATATATATATATATATATATATATATCATACCTTACATACCTTCAGTTACACGAACATTCCTAGCATTGTCATGTATTGTTCTTTGACATTTAATATGTGGAGGTCAACTTACTGTGCATATATGCTGTTTTTCATTTATGAATTAATGCACAGGGAATGTTCCAGGATTCTCTGATTATGTGACATATATCTGTCCTGAAAAATAACTTAGAGGCTCAGATTCCGCCATTACTTTCTCATCATTGATTTGAACTGTGTATGTTGTGTAATTATAGTATATGCTTTTTTTTTCCACTTTTGCCTGAATGAACATTTGTGTGTGTGTATTCTGCCAAGGGCAAGAGACAGTTACTGGTTTTAGCCATAATCAACATAGTTGTTAAGAACAGATGTCGTAGTAGTCAGAATAAGACATTTAACAGCAAAATAATAATAATAATAATAATACAATATATCTTACTGTGACTGTGCACTGAACTAAGCATCAGCACCACTGGTATAAGTTACCTTAGTCTCACGGAGCTCATGTTTCCATGTTTTAAGACTTTCTGGTAGAACTTGGCCTCCAAAGCCAAAAATGCTATTTTCTGATTATGCTAACACAGACTATTTATTACAGCAGCTGTAGGACTAATGCAAGAATTAATGTGTATGATTCAGCTTTTCTTCATGAAGTGCTAGTTTCTGGGAAGAGCTTTAAGTTTACAGCAGCAGAAGGACAGCGGTAGTGCAGTCTGTTAGCTTATAGCATTAATCATTTTCCAGCAGTAGCACTAAAGATTTGTATGAAGCAGGAATACTGCACACATTATAGTGAGGCTTAAGTGATTACATGATTTTCAGCCCCTCTTGCAGCTTGCTTGTCATTTTCAAAGTGATTGTTCATACTTTGATGAAGCCATTAGCTAATGGTGTTATGTTGGACCTTGTAAATACACAGCCTTGGCAGTCATATAGAACAGACAGCTAATAAGATTCAGGATGTGAAGAGAGCCTCTCTCATCTTTTTTGAGAGGAAGAATATGCAAAAAATCATAGGTAAGAGGCTGAGTCTGGGTAGCCTGGCTGACCCATGTGTACCCATGTAGTACCAGTCAGATGATAAACAGTGAACGAGTTTACTGTTACTGTGAAGCAGCCTACCCATCTCCCTGTGGGACACCACTCCCTCACTTGCTGCAGCTCTCTGAGCTCTGCTGAGTTCTTCCTGTCACTGGATTCTTTCCTTTGTAGTGGTATAGAAATAATGATTTTCTGTGTGTTTGCATGGGAGGTTCGAGCAAAGGGCACATACAGATTATTGTAGAAATGATTATGACCCAAAGTTAAGTATTCATAATCGCAAAACTAACAATCTGCTCATTATAGGGAGGTGACCATGAATATCTATGTGTGTGTCTATTTATGTGCACTGGTCTGTGTCATTTGATTGAATGCTCATTTGAATGAATCACAAATGTTCAAACTCAACTGGTAGAAAAATTTAGATGTCTATAGAAAGTTTGTGATAGTGTCATTCCTGATCATAGGACCTATTTGGAGACATTAGTCTAGTAGCTCGTGTGTATTGACAATGGGCACCATCCTGTTGTACCCCATGATCTGTAGATGTCTGCATTTGTGTTCCAGCACTGTTTCACTGTGTGTGTTTTTTTTTTCTTTTCTCCACTCTTGTGCAAACCTGGAGTTAGTATATGTAACTAACGTGGGTGTGGGGGTTTTCCCCTCCCTGTAAAGTAATTTTTATTGTATATTTGCTGTGTAGAATGTTTTCTATCAATTGTGATTCAGTCAAATGGGTTTTCAGACTATTGTGTTCAGTGATTTGTGACTCAGTCAAATGAATTTTCAACCTAATAAAATAGAACCATGTGTGAATATGACTGCAGGGGTGCCTATGATTGTGAATCAGCTGGCAGAGCCTTCAGTGTATCTCAGTGGCCATCTGCTGACTGAGACTATGTGAATGACCACTGAAGTGAATGAGTACTGTCTAGTCCTGTGGCATAAAGAGTAAAGCATTGAATGGGACTCAGACAAGATGGTACAGCTATCAGTACAGGTGCAGGAAGGATGAGATGGGGAGGACATGAATTAACAGTTGGAAACTGCTCAGCCATCCCTGATTGCAGTATTGGTCCCCTGTAATAGTGACATTTGCTGTGAGGCAGCTGTATCACCATCAGCAATGGGCCTACTAATGCTCATGCTGTAAGTCGCCTTGGGCATTGTGCTCAGGACTGTGCATACTTGCTTCTCATTGGACAGCTACCATGAAGATTACATTTCCACCATGGGGGATCTATTTAGGTTGGTCCATCTGAATGATTAACTGGCCTGCTCCCTACCACCTATATGTCACCTCTGGTAGGGGAATTGGGTTGACAATTTCAAACACAGGGAATGACTGGACCATAGGCCTTATACTGTTGGAGAGAGGAGTCCAACCTTCTACCCAGATGGTGTAAAAGTGAGCTCCCATGGGGGGAGAAAATGGTTCTTAGGACTCTTGTCCAGGGTAGGTTCAGTATGTCCTAGGAAGAAGAAGGAGTAGCAATAATGCACTGGAGGCATAATACCTGTCCCCCAGAAAGAAAAGCAAATTGGTCATTTGGTTGCTGATAGAGGAAGAGGAACCACTGCATCAATCAGGTGAACATGAGGAGAAAAAATATATGCAAGCACTTGAACAAACCTGGATAGGAAAAGTGAGCAAATTACCATTTAAACAGACAGCTGTGATGAAGAGGGGATCCTGAGTGACTGTGTGTGTGTGTGTGTGTGTGTGTGTGTGTGTGTGTGTGTGTGTGTGTGTGTGTGTGTGTGTGTGTGTGTGTGTGTGTGTGTGTGTGTGTGTGTGTGTTCACATGTCTGTGGCTGTGGCTTTGAAGCTAACCGTGGAACATAATTATGATTGTTACAAAGTGCACTTTTCCAAGCTGACCCTTTCATAGGGGATGGGGCATTCTTTGTGATTATATTAAGCTTTGGAAGAATGCAAACTCCACACCCGTTCACCCACTCACACAGATACATATACACACACACACTCTCATTAGGATATTGCTGCAGTTCCCTTGTTTTTCCCTTTTGAGGTGCATGTCTTCTTTGGTAGGATAATTGTGCATTAGAGAATTCTTAACCACCTCCCAACAATCCAAGCTTTTGGCTTCCTGTGAACATTCATTGTCTCAGACCACCAACTGTAAACAAACACCAATGGGATGAATCCAAGTAAAGCAGTTTTTAGCAGTGGATATTATCTGTATTTTAGTTATATTTAATTTAACAGACATTTCTGCATTCTGTCAAACTCAAAACAGTTCATGGAGGAGTAGTGGTGAGGTTATCATTTTCTATTTCTTTGAGAGTTTTTTCTCAGCGCTGCATCATCTGATGATTCCCTACCCAGGGCTCTACTTCTTTTGATGGGTCTATGTGCCACCTCCTAACCCCCCCCCCCCAGAATCCTATGATTGGTCTGGGGCTGGCACACATCTTAAGTTTGTTTTGAGGTTCTGGACATCAACGTCTGCTGGGGGGGTTCCATTTGACCTGTCCCATTTCTCCCCCCTCCTTTTCAGTTCCCATGGTAGCATCTGAGGTGTGGGCATGCAATGGTGACATTCTTTTGCCCATCTCTGCAGCAGCTCAGCCATGTCCCCACCCTGTCTTCCCTTTAGACCATGCTTTCCAGTATCAGTGTCCCCAGCACCCACCAGGGATCATCACAAGAAATACTCACAGAACCACCTTCATACCAAGGATGGTAATGCCCATCCCTTTCCTTGTCACTCAGTTAGTCGTGTGAGCTGCTAATCAAACCTCTGTATCACCATAGTGGCTTGTTACGGTTTTATTTTTTCTGACTTCTGTTGCTCAGGCAAACATCTAAAGCTCTTATGAACTGCTGTATGTTAAATGCTAAAGGCCATAAATACATACATTTACACAGTGTGGCAGTTTGAAGAGATTGTTTTAATAGATTGTCAACTATATTTTAGTAGTACAACATGGCTTTGCAAAGTCTAACAGATCATGATACAACTCACATGTACAGGTTTGTGTCTCCTTCAAATTATCAAAGTTTCTGAACATTGAACATCATGTGGTCGAAGACCAGATGATCAGTGTTCTGAAACACTGAACATGAAAATAAAAAAAAAATTTAAAAAGAAAAGTCTGCTTTTACATTAAATATGACAACTCTGAGATAGCACTACAGCGAGTAAAATGGTAAATTTCTCATTCTACGCTGTACGGTGATCTCCATTCAGAACAGTTGATGTTTCAGAACTTCGATCATCTGTTCTTCGACTATGTGATGTTCAATATTCTGAAACTTTGATTTCAAGTAGACTCATACAGGTTTCTATTTTTATCCTGCTGAGAATCCTATTCAGAACCTAAAAAGATATTTTAGTATCCATGTTAATTCCAAAAAAAGAAAATACTACAGACTCCACTCCAAATGTACAAATTACAGTCAGAAAACTGAGACTGTGCCTGAAGTGAATGTTTCTGTTGGGGGAACCTACCTCCTATATCCTTACCTCATGCTATGAAATATAACCACCTTTTCAGGTTGTTACTGCTAAGAGAATAGCTCTAGAGAACGGTCTCTGTAGAAAACATTCAAGTATTTGCAGGTTTCATTTTTTGGGAGCTAATTTGGAAAAAAAATGTATAATTTTTAAAATGGTGATCAAATTAGCACAATTCAAGCAGAGACATAGCTGGGGTGGGTTAAAGGGGACAGCCTCCCTGGGTGCAAGGTGTTAGGGAGCATGATTAGAGGGTACAAGCAGTAGTAGAGTAATACCGATACTGCATTTGCTGCCAGGTCTGAAGCACTTCACCACATTTGTTTGTAGTGGTGTATTTTTTTCTTCCTTAACTTAAAGCTGAGGTAGGTGCTGGATCATGGAATAGCACAGGATTATATAAAACATAGCTATGGTTCTCAATTCAAGCACTTCAGTTACAGAAGAAGCAACACCAACTAGAAGTGGAAGATCAAAGTGGCAGAAAAGTTATGTTTCCGTCATAATCTGCAATAGAATGCTTTATAATCAGTGTGCAATTTACACACCATGAAAATTGTCTAGAATTGATCTCAGATGTGTTAAAACTATCACAGCATAAAAATCCTGTGTGTTTTTGAAATGTAAACATGAAATCCTCATATTGCTTAAAATAATCTCTTATTTTTTTGCAACCATTAAGTTATGGCGATGGTAGTTACTAATTCATTCTACGTTTACATGCCTCTGCAGATAATATTATCACCATTTATATTAAAGACGGTAGGCTCTGTTCCACAATAACTTCTCAAATGGCTCTGCTTCAATAGTTCAACAGATCTAGTAAAGAGAGCAAACATTAAAAATATCTGTAGGTTGATTACATCATCCTAATAAAAGTAGTAAATGGGTAACGTCAGATCTGCTCTGGGAAAATACAATAAAAAACACCACCACCTTGAAAACATTAAATCCAAACCCCCAAACAAAACTACAAATTAACACAATATAGTTTAAAAAATACATATAGCAGTCTTGACTTAAAATAAGAGGATATTACTACACCCAATGGTATAGGGTGGGTTACTATAATGTAAAATACTTGTAGCACTTAGCTTTCTTCACCTTGCGTTGGAAGTAGTACTTGTATTCTATAATATGTATGTTGGAGTTCTCATGCCATCTGTATCACATTGCTACATCCCTGCAGCAGAACCAAAGAAGGTGACACGGTTTTATGTTTTAAAAATGCTTTTTTAGACTGACACAGTATTTTGCTGCCTTCCTATGTACAGAGGATACTTAAAGTTATCTTATGTGTGTAATACATACTGTATGACCTACATGTTTGTATTTTTATGTTCTAACATTGTTAAAGCCTCTCCTGTACTACATTATAATATATAGTTCTAGTCGTGTTTTTCTAAACCTGTATATAACTGTGATCCCTGTTTCCGAAGTACTGCATCACTGATTTTGTGCTTTCTAACTTCAGTCATTTAGACTTTCTGAATATATTTTTGATAATTTTATATTTGGTACAATTAGATTTAGCCCACTGAACTATAACTTATACTGTCCAGTGTGCAAGTCACCCTTCTTTGTTCTTCTGCTATAGTATCTGTCCATTTTCTCCCCTTTTTGCCTACTGCCTGAGTAGCAAAACATTTTTTCTCCCCTTCCATCTCAGAGCAAATCATGGAAACCTCCCCCACAATGACATCTTCAGCTGTTGATGCATATCAGATTAAACCTAACAAACATAACTGTATGAAGACTGTACTGGCAGTGGTTAACTATGTAAAAAGTCAATAAAGGAATCCAGTATTTGAGAGTGATAACTCTCATTCAGCATATTCTAAATAATCCTAATGTAACTCTGCATTCCATTCTTATAACTTATAATATTAGCAAGCAAGCCCAATGACCAATGACTGAAAGGTTAGTGGAAAACTAAGATCAACTAAATGTATTATCATATTTGTAAACACCAAGAGCAGTCAGTTTCCTGAACACACAAGTGCTAAATGAGGTTTGTAACAGACCATTTTGTCCCAGGACATCTTCAAATGGGTCCAGTTACATAGACTAGCAGGAATTAAGAGAATAAGGGGAGGGCAGGGTTAAATGGGAAGGAGAGATGTTTAGGAGGAAATGAGGTAAGGGTAGGGAGGGGCTTAGAGGGTTTTGTCAAGGGTAATTGAGGTAGGAGTCACATTTTGGCATGAAATTGCTAGATGGCAGATTTATGTTCGAGACGACCTAGTTATTTTGGTGTAAGGTAGGCCTTGGTTTGGTAGTTGTGGGCAGTTAGGGGAGGTGAGCAATTGCTAGATAGCTATTAATATCGTTGTATCATTTTTTTCCCCAATAGAGTGGGGTGGGGGATTTAAGGAAAATCAGTGCCATACACAGATGGGGGGAGGGCCTGATTTGCATCTTGGAAGGGGGGGGATCACATAACTTTTAAGGTGGTTGCACCATGCCATTGGAGCTTCTGAGTGGGTTTTGTGGGTTGGTGTTCCCAGTTCTGCTAGTTTGTGGCATTGTCAGAGGTAGTGGTTGGATTTTGGAGTGGACGATTGAGAGTGGTGGGGACTGAGCTATGAACGGAGGCGAGGGATTCTGTTGGGTGGCCAATTGTTGTTCCATGTTCTGGGTGTTCTCCACAGTGGGGACCAATGGTGGTTTTTGCGGTCTCTGAGCGAGTTGGGTGACACTTGCTACCACACATGAGTAGTGTGGGGCTAGCGGTCGGCGCCGTGTGCTTGGTCCCATAGTATGATGGTTTTGTTCATCATTGGATTACTTGCAACAAAAGAAGAAAAGAATTGGGATTGTGTGAGCCATCATGAAATTAATCAGCACTGCTCTGTAATTTAATGTGCTGTGGATTTCCTAGGAGGCAGTATCATTGCATCATTAACTCTCGAATGCTGTAAGCATCTTAGTTCAAAATAGATGACTGATGGTTATGTTAAATGGTTTATACTGTAGATTGTTAATATTTACAACAGTTACTAGACTCGGAGCTAGAAGCTTGTTTGTTATCCCTGGAGTATTACAGATCAAATAATGCAGTATAGAACTAACACAAGTGTGAACATCTAACAAACAAGTTAAAGAACACTCTATACACTGAAGTGAGGGGTCTGGGAGCCACTGTTATGAATAAAAAGGATAATTATCTCACTTAGCTAAAATGAGAATAGCGTGTAAGCTTTGAGATGACGTCTTTCAGTGGCTTTGTGTGTGGCACGTTTTTTTTAACTGCAGAGGTAAATGAGAGGGGGCAGTATTTGACTCCTGTATGCATGTGTAACCATGCAAGACATGAGTTTTGGGCAGACCTGCCAGACTGCGCTGCTTTTGGTTTGAAGGGGCCCGGACAACTGATCTTCAGTTTACCTGAAGATATTATAAGGTGTGCCACACTGTGACAAGTTTTGGGGCCTCTGGCAGGTTGTTTTCTGTGTGACGGTTGTTCTCCAATGGTCGTAGTGTTCGGATAGTCATACAGACTGAGGTGTTTTGTTTTGGCATTTGCTGCAGCCCTTGGTTTTGTTTTGTTTGTATGGGGCATAGTACTGATGTCCTTTCGCAGTTATCGGACTCTACTCTGTGGATATGTGACGTTTCAGAGGCGGACGTCTCTTGCAGCAGTAGTGAAGGTTCAGGTTTGGTTTGTGGACCGTGTTTTCACGGGTTGTGTCTGCCCGTGAAGATGCCTGTATGGAGTGCATGCATGGTGTGGTTTTAATTGCTGGTGGGGGGAGCGTTATGGCAGGCACAACTTGCAACTTGGTAGTTCAGTCTGATTACTGCAAACTACTAGGGGGAGGACAAGAGTCTAGGTTTAGTAGACAATTTTGCATCAGAAGCAGATTTCTTGTTCAATTTTCTTGGATGACATTTGAGGGTTTAGGCTGATGCCTGCGAAGCACAGCACTGTTTGTATTCAGTGTGGTTAATTAATATTAATATAATAAAATAAATAAATGTACACAGGAAACATGTCTGGCAGTTGCTCTGTGACTGCATAACAGCTGGTACTTGGTTATGTGGTTCTTGTGAGCAGTGGTGGCATTTGCTTCATATACTATGGTTGATTGGGTAGAGGACTTGTTTGTCTGCAGACAGCTCAGATGGTTTAGTGGTACATGCCTCTGACTATAGTGTTCAGGGTCATTGGTTTGACACTTGAGACTGCTGTTTTGGGGTGGTTGGCAGCATTTTCATTTTATATTCAGTTGTCCACCATACTGTTAGACACATACCACAGGGGGCATTATGACAGAAAAGCTGGTTGTTCCAGTATGCTGCAACAGCAGTTACTGGGTCAGTACAGGTGGGATAGGGACCTAGTGGGCAATGATTGGGAGTTAGTGATGGGATTTTTACTTCATAGTCACATTCCTTTAATGCCTGGGAACAGTATTGGTAGTACCTTGGTTTGGGAGGTTAGTGAGCTATATTGGTGGTGGTCTCTGTGTCCAGGTCAATATGTAGCTGAGGGAATGTTAACCACTCAAGGGTACAGGGCTTCACAGAACGTCCTGATGTGGTTTCATATTTTGGTTTGTTTTCATAAATGGGTGATTTTGTAGCAAATCATTGGCTAATGGAGATGTTGCATTTGGGTACACCAGTGTTTGGTCTTTGTTAGGCTTCATGGAGGGTATTTGGATTTCTGGAAGGGTTTCTATGACTGTTCTGACCTTTGGTGAACTCTGCTTATGTTTGGCCTCTGGTATAGGTGGACTCATATCCTGGCTTCTTGGGTTCTGTTTTGAGCCACTCGCCTGTCCAGTGTGTGACATGGGAGTGTGTTCTGGATTATGGGAGTTTGTTTACAATGCTCGAGTGGGGTGGAGCATCAGATGTTTTCGCCAGGTTAGTATGCACCACTTTGTTTTGTCCCTTATCTCGCTTGAAGCAGCTCATTACATAAAGCACAGGGTTGAAGCACAGCTTGTTCACTTTTAAGAGGCAAGGTGTTTATTGTTGTTTTCTTTTGCAGATTGGCATGGTATGCATGGAGCAGGCTTCGTTTTGGTGACCTGAACGAAAGGTTTTTGAACCGTGATCGAGGCAGTGTGAATGGAGGTTGCAGTTGTTTGTGGTGCACAAGGTTACTGATGTGGGAGCACAGAATTAATGATGGTCAGTGCTTCTGTGAAATGGTGTTGACAGTTAAGGGATTCTGCTTATGTGTATGTTTGTGGGAGCAGTGCATGTTGATGTCGTAGTTACTCTGTGTATCTGAATATGTTTGTGGGAGCAGTGCATGTTGATGTCGTAGTTACTCTGTGTATCTGGATATGTTTGTGGGAGCAGCGCATGTTGATGTCGTAGTTACTCTGTGTGTCAGGATATGTTTGTGGGAGCAGTGCATGTTGATGTCGTAGTTACTCTGTGTATCTGGATATGTTTGTGGGAGCAGCGCATGTTGATGTTGTAGTTACTTTGTGTGTCTGGATATGTTTGTGGGAGCAGCGCATGTTGATGTCGTAGTTACTCTGTGTATCTGGATATGTTTGTGGGAGCAGTGCATGTTCATGTCGTAGTTACTCTGTGTATCTGGATATGTTTGTGGGAGCAGCACATGTTCATGTCGTAGTTACTCTGTGTATCTGGATATGTTTGTGGGAGCAGTGCATGTTCATGTCGTAGTTACTCTGTGTATCTTGATATGTTTGTGGGAGCAGTGCATGTTGATGTCATAGCTACTCTGTGTGTCTGGATATGTTTGTGGGAGCAGTGCATGTTGATGTCATAGTTACTCTGTGTATCTGGATATGTTTGTGGGAGCAGTGCATGTTGATGTTGTAGTTACTCTGTGTATCTGGATATGTTTGTGGGATCAGTGCATGTTGATGTAGTTACTCTGTGTGTCTGGATATGTTTGTGGGAGCAGCGCATGTTGATGTCATAGTTACTCTGTATCTGGATATGTTTGTGGGAGCAGCACATGTTGATGTCGTAGTTACTCTGTGTATCTGGATATGTTTGTGGGAGCAATGCATGTTGATGTCATAGTTACTCTGTGTATCTGGATATGTTTGTGGGAGCAGCGCATGTTGATGTCATAGTTACTCTGTGTATCTGGATATGTTTGTGGGAGCAGCGCATGTTGATGTCGTAGTTACTCTGTGTATCTGGATATGTCTGTGGGAGCAGCGCATGTTGATGTCGTAGTTACTCTGTATATCCGGATATGTTTGTGGGAGCAGTGCATGTTGATGTCGTAGTTACTCTGTGTATCCGGATATGTTTGTGGGAGCAGTGCATGTTGATGTCGTAGTTACTCTGTGTATCTGGATATGTTTGTGGGAGGAGTGCATGTTGATGTCGTAGTTACTCTGTGTATCTGGATATGTTTGTGGGAGGAGTGCATGTTGATGTTGTAGTTACTCTGTGTGTCTGGATATGTTTGTGGGAGCAGTGCATGTTGATGTCGTAGTTACTCTGTGTATCTGGATATGTTTATGGGAGCAGTGCATGTTGATGTCGTAGTTACTCTGTGTATCTGGATATGTTTGTGGGAGGAGTGCATGTTGATGTCGTAGTTACTCTGTGTATCTGGATATGTTTGTGGGAGCAGTGCATGTTGATGTCGTAGTTACTCTGTGTATCTGGATATGTTTGTGGGAGCAGTGCATGTTGATGTCGTAGTTACTCTGTGTATCTGGATATGTTTGTGGGAGCAGTGCATGTTGATGTCTTGGTTACTCTGTGTATCTGGATATGTTTGTGGGAGGAGTGCATGTTGATGTCATAGTTACTCTGTGTATCTGGATATGTTTGTGGGAGCAGCACATGTTGATGTTGTAGTTACTCTGTGTATCTGGATATGTTTGTGGGAGCAGTGCATGTTGATGTCGTAGTTACTCTGTGTATCTGGAGTAGTGAGGCGCTGTAGATGTAGGTGACAGGAGAGGTAGGTTGGGATACGGGATTGCTGAGGCTCGGGATTGTTTATGGGGAACAGCCTGTATGGTTTTTGGCATTTTTATTTGTAAGGTATTTGCTGGGGAGGTTGGGTTGATGTGTGGTGAAGAGTAGGTTAACAACTGCTACTTTCTTTGTCTTGGGGCATTTTGAGGCTGGTGTAGTGGGGTAGTGTAAGGCTGTTGGGAGGATAAGGTATGCTGGGATTAAGTTATAGCAGGGTGGGATATTTTTAAGGAGAGTTTTGGGCTTTTATTGGGAGGGGAGTGGCTCCAATTTCAGGATCAGGGGTGGTTGCTAGGCTAATGGCTCTGAGGTTTAATGAAAGAGCCAGGTTCAGGTATGTAAGATTACTCAATCCAGTGATCAGAGTATGTTGCTTTTAATTAGAGGGGCATGGCTAGATGCCTCCTTCGTAGAAAGGGACATAGGTGGAGCCATTGAGGAAATTTGCATCAGGGGTTCTAATTGACGTTATTAGCATGGTTATGGATGGTTTTAAAGTTCTTGCCCTAATTATGATTAGCAATTTGTTGAGAGCTCAGAGGCAGGTAAAAAATGATAATTTATTGGTAGAGTAGGTCTTTTAATGCAATGATTAGTTTTATGTTGCATAGGTATCATTTGTATCATTGATAGGTGAGATAAAAAAAATGTTTATGGGAAACTTTTAAGACATTTTTAAGTTTCAATGGTGTTCTCATGTAAACAAAGATCGGATACTTCTTAGGGTGTTACCTATTCAAAAAAAGAAAAAAAAAAGTTTATTTCTAAATGTTTTGATAGTTGTGTTAGCTCTCATAATGTGGAACAAATGGGCAAAATGTGGACTAAGTGCTAATGGTTTACTTACAGCTTCAACTAGGTAGGTCATAGGGTGGGTAATATATGCTGGTTACTTACAAAGAAGATCCATTTAATGAAGTAATATGATTTAGCTATGCAATTCTTAAAGTCACTTATGAGATATACATTAGTCCAGCATTTCCCATTTCATCATGTTGGGTCTATTCGATAACATGGCGTTTTTGGGTCAATTTGTGACTTCATACCTGCCAGGGAATTCATGCTTTTGCAAGTACTAACTTTTAGGTTTTAGGAGCAATGGAAGAAAGTGACTTTGTCTAGTTCCTGGGTTTAAATGAATAGTATGGTTCGGGAACTGGTTATTGCTACATTTTCGGGGAGTTTTTAGGATAAAATAGGTGAAATTTATGAGCAAGGTGGCTCCTAGCAGCATCTATGGTGAAGGAGTTAATGTGCACAGCTATTATTTTGTCTTTTATTTTTCAGATGGGAACCACAGAGGATCCTCAGTTGGTGGATTGCATATGCGTTCTTGAGAGGTGATGGTTGCTAAGTCTAGTTCAGTAAGTATTTAACTTGACATGTCAGATTTGTAGCAGGATGCTGAAAGATGACTTCAGTTAACTTAAAGGCAGGGTGAAGATGGCCTGGCAGTGTTCAAGGGGAGGTGGGGTGGATGTAAAAGACGGAATTATTGTAATGAGTTTGGGGCATCTTCTGGGGGCATGAGAGTGGGGTTTCTTTGTTTTTTGGGTATAGGATTGGACGATGGGTTCAGCAGAGGATTTTGATGCTTTGTGGGGAGTTTTCAGATTACAGGTTGGCAGGAAGGGAATTTGAAGGAAAGATCTTAATTGTTTAGTTTAGTCTGGTTGCCTCTGATGGCAAGTAGATGTTTTATAGGTAAAGTTTAGCTGTTAATTAAGTGGTCCTTGGTGATGGTCTGCTTTGTAACTTTAGTACTGTTAACCATTATTTTGGACCACTGGGGTTGGATTGTAGGAATAGAGACAGTGGAAATGGGAGGACAGGCAGATTTGGGGTAGTAGGGGGTTATTTAGGGTTATATGTATTTTGTTTATGGAACATGGGGTTCTTCGTGGTTAGCAGGCTGCTGCTAAGTGGATGTTTTGCATGTTGTTCACTTTAGTTGGGGTAATTGGGCTTATTGTTTACAAATGGCTGTCATATAGACTGCATTGGTAAATTAAATTGCAAGAGAGTACATAAATTTCTTTTCTTCTACTACATATAGCAACTGTGTGCTAATCAGCCCTTAACCACATTGTGTGGGGATCTGTGCAGATATTTTTGCGGTGTTGGTCACATACATGTTCAGCAGAGTATTAGATTGTTCCATATGGAAATAAGTAGGGGATGCAGGTAAGGTATAGTTATATTTAACTTATCTTTCCACAGTAATTACTTGCAACATCTTCAGTGGGTATCATTTTACTTTTGGGGCTTATTGTGGGATTGCTTTTGTTGTATGTTCTTGTTTTGGCTGTGAAAGGATTTTCTACAGGTAAGGTGGGGTTGGGCTGAAGTAAGAGAGATGGATCAGTGTAATGGGGGGGGGTCAGTTCGAGGAAAAGGGTGCTTTTTGATATGGCTTCATGTCTTTAAGAATGTTTGGGTGAGTGTTGTGAATTTACAGTGTTCTTTCTTTTACAGATGTAAGCAGTCAGGGTTGGAAGGAAGTGGAGTTGGAATGTGATGGTTTGGTCGTGGTGGCTGCTCCTGCTGTTTTGAATACATTGGTCGCAGGAGATGTTTTGATTATCAGAGTGGTGTGCAATGAGGTTGTAGAGGGCAGTTAGAATGAACAAACCTTGAAGGAAACTAAGGTGAAAGGTAATGAATTTTGTTGCAGTGGTTGTTCTTGTGTGGTACATATTACTACTTTATTCGGGTTTATTCAGGCACAGTTGTATTTACACTGGTTTGGGATAGTGGGGTTTTCGGGTATTGCAGGTATGCAGGTGTTTTAGAGGATAGTTCAGGATTTGTGTACCATGTCTACGAGGGGGGCTTAAGAAAGGCATGGTTTGCTGTGTTTCTTTGCAGATGAGGTCTGGTCTTAATGATTTAACTGGAGTTTAGAAAATGGGTGCACCAAATGATGTTTGGCCTTAGGATGGAAACTTTGGTGAAAAGTGGGGGAACAGCCAGGTCAGGCTGGTGGGCAGAGTAGAGGGGCAGGCTTGCCCTCTTCTGTTCCCCCTCTGGTGATGTATGTGCAATTCAATAAGTTTGGAAGGAAAGTGAGAGGTTGCTCTGGTGGACAAGTTAATAAGCAAGCTAAGCTGCTTATATGGATGGTGGTGTAATTCAATAAATTGAAGGTGAGCGGGGTAATGCTGTCTTGTTACTGCAAAGATAAGTGAGCAAGTGGGGGATGCTGCTTATCAGGGGTGAGCGGTTGCACTGCCCTTATGGTTATTTTATGTTTCCTTTCATGGATGTTATCACTGGTGTCATGTTTTGGTTGAAATTTACAACTATTGGTTAACAATCATATTTATGGAAGTTTAATAAAGGTCGTCAAATGTCATTCTGTGTTGTGTGTTAATTAAAGTAGACCAGGACAAGATATTCATTACTCATTTCAGTAAAGAGAAACATAATCATATTTCCAAACTGCTACAGTTAATAATACTTTTCTTCTGATATCAAAGTAATGATCTTAACCTTGTATTATTAGGACTGATTTTTTTTTTTTTTGGACAAATACCTTTAATCTTTTGTTATCACTACTGGCACATAAAGTGTATCCATTTCCAATTTTGTATATCCATTTCTTTATCAGCTATAATGTCTGTCTTACACCTGACAGTCCAACATTAATGCTGATAAAATAGACTTCATAGAACTAAAGCATAATTTATGGGTTTGTCACTGCCTTCAGTAAATATGGAAAGCTTTGAACAACAACAATTCAAATACAAAGCTGCTAACAAACATTTGAGTTAGTCTCAGTTTGTTCAAAACTAGATTAGTGTAAACCTACTCAAAAGGATATTTTTTTTTTGTTTTAAAGCATTTTTTTCTCAAAAAGTATGTTGCAAATGAGTTTCCAGATGCTGAATGTTTTTAATGCCTGGGTCAACATAATACTGGCCAAAGTAAAAAAAAATAAATAAAAAAAGCTACCAAAGTTATTAAGTTCAAAAATCTTTCTAATGAGCCCTGGGAGGTCTGACAAAGTGGTATCTATTAAGACCAAGCTGGTATAATTGCTTGACTTAATAATAGTAAATGTTTAATATTATGGTCTGTTTAAAGTGCTGATAAGTGTTTCCATTTGCACACAGTGAAGCATGCACATTTATAATATTTATTTCCTTTTGTTTACCTGGAAATGCTGTCTGGGAACTGAAATGCCCATTTTCAGCAGATGCCGATGGGGGGAAAAGCTCCAAAACAAGGATAGAAATACATTTTTTGACAATTCAAAAGAGAAAAACAGTCAACAAACATTATTTACAAATCATATCAAATTAAGGAAATACATGTTTTCATGATAATGTGAGTAGAATTTAAAAATACCATATTAATACGCTTACATAGTATCCATTATGCACAGAGTTACGCTTGCACACTTCACACTGTAGGTGAGCAATCCTAAGTGTAGTTAGTCTAGTTGTCAAAGAATAAATCAATGTGTATTAAGCAATATATCTCCTTTATATTGTATAGCTATGTTTGCTACTGTGATTTTTAGATTCCTAAAAAATTTATAATTTAATTTAGCAGTACCTGTTCTGTGAACAAAGAGACACTTTAACCCTACTCATAACAAGGACTACAACTATGATTAACAGTTTTCAAAACAGCCTTTAGTTCCCTTTGTGCCTTGTCTTTCCAAGCATTAGTAGTAAAAGATTTTACATTCTACACTCTTATCTTCTATATCTTAATTTTCAATCAGATGTCTTTCATCCAGCCTTCTCATTTCTAGTTTGTATTCTTCATTCAGCACTCTTCTGTTTGCCTCAGTTTTGTTCTTAAACCAATACTATGTCTTACCAGTGAATATTTCTAAATATGCATGTTTAACAACTTACCCAAAATAAAGTTAAGTAAAAATGCTGAATAAATAAATATTCTAAAATCTCTCCTCCATACTAGCAAAGTTCCTTATATTCAGATTCATCCTAATAGCCCAAATGGTTCCAAAATGCTGAAAGAGCCATACCTTTATGTTGACAGAACAAAAAATAGTGGTATAGCATATGAAAATGCTGACAATGAAAACTTATAAGCAACATTATCCCTTTTCTTTTCTCAAACCAATATTTTCCCATTTTTTTAAATAGCTCCTTGTGCTTCATCCTGTTTCATCTTCCTACATATTCAGCCACATTTTCACTCATAAAAACATCTTGTGCACATCCGTGGTATAGGAGTGTAAAGCCCTTTTATGGCACAGATGACTTGTGTTCAGTTATCAGCATAAAAACTGGAGGATCCAGGAAGGGAAGGATGGAAGGGAGTAGTCAATAGAGTCCCGCCAATCCAGGGAGATTGAGAGAAAGATTATTCAGGCCAATGCAGGGTAGAAACCTGCAAGAGTAAGAGGCACATGTGCTCAGCATTATGACAGGGGTTACAACCATACTGCAAGAAACCAGGGAATAAGTATGTGTGACTATGTGCATACGGGTCTATATTATAACATTGAAGTCTTAAAACTTCGAATGTTATAATATCGAACCCATTCGGTCGAAAGACCATAAAATCAAACAGTCAGAATAGCGAATTTTTTTCCCAGGGGAAAAAATTTGCTGTTCCGACAAACATACACACAACGCAAGCACACCAAAATAAATAATTCACACACATACACTTCACAAAATCCTACACTAAACCATACATACACTACTAGCTATCCACTTACCTTAACCCAACCCTAACCCTAAGGTCCCTAACTATTGCACACTCACCTTACCTGCTCCCTAACCCTAAAGTCCCTAACTATCACACACTCACCTTACCTGCTCCCTAACCCTAAAGTCCCTATCGCACACTCACCTTACCTGCTCCCTAACTCTAAAGTCCCTATCGCACACTTACCTTACCTGCAACCTAACCCTAAGGTCCCTATCGCACACTCATCTTTGTTCGCACACTTACCTTAACCCGGTCCGTAACCTTCGCTCCACAGTCGAGGAAATAGTGAAGTTGCAGAAAAGGCCCACCGAATACTTTCCCCTAGGAAAGTATTCGATATTCTGCAGCTTCACTATTTTCAGCGTTCAGTGCATAGGGTTCAGTATTATAACATTCGAAGTTTTAAGACTTCGATGTTATAATATAGACCCGTACATATACAGCCCTAGGATACAAATGTGACTATATGCATATACAGCCCTTGGATACAAATGTGACTATATGCACACACAGCCCTAGGATACAAAAGTGACTGTATGCATACACAGCCCTAGGATACATACGTGACTATATGCATATACAGCCCTAAGGTACAAATGTGACTATATACATACACAGCCCTAGGATACAGATATGACTATATGCTTATACAGCCCTAGAATACAAATGTGACTGTATGCATACACAGCCCTAGGATACATATGTGACTATATGCAGATACAGCTCTAAGGTACAAATGTGACTATATACATACACAGCCCTAGGATACAAATATGACTATATGTGTATACAGCCCTAGGATGCAAATGTGACTATATGCATATACAGCCCTAGGATGCAAATGTGACTATATGCGTATACAGCCCTAGGATGCAATGTGACTATATGTGTATATAGCCCTAGGATACAAATGTGACTATATGTGTATACACCCCTAGGATAAAATGTAACTATATGCATATACAGCCCTAGGATACAAATGTGACTATATGCGTATATAGTCCTAGGATACAAATGTGACTATATGCATATACAGCCCTCGGATACAAATGTGACTATATACATATATATATATATATATATATATATATATATATATATATATATATACACAGCCCTAGGATTTAAATGTGACAATATGCATATACAGCCCTAAGATACAAATGTGACTATATACATACACAGCGCTAAGATGCAAATATGACTATATGCGTATACAGCCCTAGGATACAAATATGACTATATGCGTATACAGTCCTAGGATGCAAATGTGACTATATGTGTACAAAGCCCTAGGATACAAATGTGACTATATGCGTATACAGCCCTAGGATGCAAATGTGACTCTATGCGTATACAGCCCTAGGATACAAATATGACTATATGTGTATACAGCCCTAGGATACAAATGTAACTATATGCATATACAGCCCTAGGATACAAATGTGACTATATGCGTATATAGCCCTAAAATACAAATGTGACTGTATGCATATATAGCCCTAGGGTACAATGATTGCAAGTATCACAAGCCCAGTGGGTTGGGCTTGGGCTGAAGGGGTTTGGCCACCCCATACATAATGATGGATCACTCTGAGTACCTGACAATTGCCACTGAAAGAAACAAGTGGTCTGTTGATCCCTTACCCCAGTCATGGAATCAATAGGCTTAATAATTCTTGCCTTGATTAGGTTAAGAGATGGGCATGTTTCTCACTGTAAAGAGTGAATAGGTCTGTAAGGTGCTGGGATGGCTTGATACTCCTTTGAAATGTAATACTTTACATAACTTTGTCATTCATATTAAGAATAAAAAAAATCCCATTTCTTCTGCTATTTTCATCTTCAGCTTCACATTTCTTACACTTCTAAAGTCTTATATCATTATCTGTGCCATCTAGCAACAAAACCACAGGCATACACACAGACACACATCACCTGCATAAGCAGCATCCTCTTAACATAGATAAAAGCTTCTCATAGTCTCCAAATGTCTACAGTTTTACTGAAAACCCATATAAAGTTATACTTGTATGACATATACAGAATATAAATTAAAGAATATATCTGTCTTATATCCCTATCCAACTTAGAAACTCTACCCAAACTCCCATTCAGTATTGCACTCTGATTTTCATACATCAATATGAAGCCCTTTTCCCGTTCCAATAAATTTGTTTTATACAAATGCACCCATGATTTTCCAATAAAATCATATAACTGTCGCAATCAAAAACCTTTTCCTGATGTAACAATTCAGTAAAATTCTAAGGTTCTTTTCTCCACACTTTTATTAACAAAGGCCTTAAATACAGATTAACCTCATCTGTGTTCATCCTCCCTTACTACAGCCCTTATTGTTGTTCTGTTCTTAAGTGACAGATTTTATTTACTTTCTAATTAAAACCTCTATGTCATGCAATTAAACTAGATTTCTTCATCCACAGCATACAACAGCCGCCTCATCCTTTTCCGATATAATTTTAATTTTAATTGTGGCACAGTGGTGCAGCACATAGCATTGTCACCTCACAGCAAAAGGTTCTCTGGTTCCATTCTCAGCCGGGGTGCCTCCTGTGTGGAGTCTGTATGTTGTTCCTGCATTTTGCATTGGTTTCCTCTGGGTGCTCCGGTTTCCTCCCACATTCCAAAGTCATGCATCTGGAGCATTTCTCTGCGGGCTTCCGCTGAAAATGGGCTCTGTCCCAGTCAGACATTCGCAGTAAACAAACATTAAATAAATATATATTTAACCTAAATACTTAGCTTTATCTGGTTTAAATCTAACACCCGTACAAAATGTCTTCTCACAGCTTTAGTGCTATGCACATTTCGATTTACACATTCCATCTGTAAAGTCGTCATTCTTAGTTTTAGTAGCAATGTGTCCCAGTCCTCTTTTTTATCTCCATACTGACCTGCCCTTCACTGTTCTCATTCATTTCATTAGCTAGTTACCTTTCTTCTGTTTGTTCTTATAATTAAGCATAAACAGAAACCACTTTTCAGCAACTTCATTTTTTTGCTGGCCCATAACATTTAAAGTATTTGTTCTTTGTTAATATTGAGTCCTAGGAGTAAAATTCTTTCATTCCCTTCTCAATTTCTCTCCTGGTGCTTGTGGCCACGGGTGCAGCAGGATACAGATATGGTAACCATGGCAGCACACTCACCTTCTGTGTGTCAGAGTTGTGGAAGCAGCACCAGAGCAGCATCATTGTCCAGATTCTATGCCAGTGGAAATTGCCAAGGTAGTCTCCTTCATAAATCAACTGCATCTGTTGACGGATGCCTTCCAGATATCTCTTCAGTCTCAAGTACAATAAATCAAAACTACAGTGATGGGAGTTGTAGAATGCACTACTAAATTAGAACAAACTACCAGTATATAACCCTACAGCTGGAGGAAATGCTAGAGTGTCACTTGAGGTTTCATTCGGAGTTTACTTCTATCCTGAATGATCTAGTAAACAACCATGAAGACAGAGGTCGCAGAAATAATGTCTGCATATTCGGTCTTCAGGAGGGCTGAACAGAAGCACCGTAGCTCTCAACCTTCCATCTCCAAAATGAAGAACACTCGCCTTCATAATGTGGAAAAAATGGGCAAAATGTGGAACACATACTAATGGCTTAATAATAACTTCAACTAGGAAGGTCATAGGATGGTTAAATATGCTGGCTTTACTTATAAAGAAGATCCTTTAATGAATTAATATGATTGATTTCTATTTACCATGGATTTCACTTAAAAAAATTCCTAACACTGAATGTGTGACAGACTCTTTCAATGTGGAACTTTGAGAAAGTTCAAGGAACATGAACTTTTAAGACCCCAAATGAGGTACATTCCTCGTAATGAGGTACACTTGAGAGGTATGAGAAGCACATGTTGCATTTTTTGCAGGCCTGTATACCCAACACATTTGGAGTTGATCAGTTAATATCAGAATGGGTGGTTAGGTCCTTTTTCCACCTATATAATTTGTGTTTCCTCCAAAGCTAGTAAATGTCCTGTGTGCCTCATGGGAAAAGAAAACTGTCCTGTGTGCCTCGTGGGAAAACTATGACATCACATCCAGTATTTGGAAAGGAAGTAATGTGTTGACAACTACTCCAGGCAGGTTATATTCAGTAGGAAAGTCTGACTCCCCTTAATTCATTCTCTAAGCGGGGAAAAGAATTAAAACTATCACTTTACATCTGGCAAGACTATAGATTACATTATCTGATGGCTCACACAGCTTTTACAAGATGCAAGATGTGATAACTTTCCTGAGGGATAAGGCGTCTGTTGACATACTTGCTAACATGGACTGGTCTCTGGTTTTAGCTAAGAGAAGCAGAGCCCCATCATTGTCTCCTGGTCCCAAAAAGATGTAAGCCGCTTTCTGCAGCTATGTACGTAGGGTTCAATGTAATTGCAATGTGATCAGCATTTAAAGTGATTTCTTTCCTTTTTTCTCCTCATCATTCAGAGACAGCATTGATACCTCCTTATATAGCATATGAGTTACCATTAGCCTCCATCATTTGAAGGTATGTTGCATAAATCACATATAAATAAGCTAAATTATGCTTGTTTAAAAGATGATTTACAATCATGACTGTTATTATTCTGGATATAACTTTGTGCATATTTTACAGTAGTAGCTCTAGAACTCATTCTTTGAGGATGATATCTTAGTGAAGTGCCCTATTGTAATGCTTCCCTGCTGGCTTAAATTTTAAAAAGGGGAATCAGGGGATATGTTTTTGTCCCTTAACCTTGGACGTTGCTTTTCTTCTTTGTACATAGTTGTGGTCATTTATCTTCATAGTGTTGAGTATTTTATATTTCTTTATCCATCCACTATTACTGAGCAAGCTTGTTTAAATATTGTTTAGTAGTTCATAGGTTCATAGGATGATACTAGGCTATTGGCCCAGAGGCCCTTATAAGCCTAGCCAGAAATTTTGCCCATGTTCCCCTCAAAGTCAGCATCTGTTTTACCTGTCCAGCAGGGACACAGGTGGGATCCCAGGGGTATATTTTCTGTTTCCCATCCAGTCATCCAGATTCCTCTTAAAGAGGGCTAGACAGGTGCTCTGCTTGACATGGAGAGGGAGTCTATTCTACAGATGAGGGAGTCTTTGGGACACAAATCTAACCCGCCAACAAGCTCTATTAATGTCACAGACCGGGTTAAAGCCTTGCATGTGGGTTGCATGAGTGGATTTTGTCTTATGGATATGTAGCAACTCCATCAAGGCTGGGTCTGAAAAGACCTTGTATGCCAGACACAGGTCAGCTCTGAGCAGTCTGTATGAGACTGAGTAGAGAAACAGGGCTTTTAGCCAATCTGTATAGGATAGGTGTTTGAGATCCTGGATTTTCCTGGTCGGAAACCTCTGTGATCTCTCCAACTGTTGCATGTCCTTGGCAAGGTACATGCCGAAGAGGGCACTGTACTCAATTATGAGTTTGATAAGGGAATAGTACATGGATGTTATGACCTCCTTGTTCCTGGATGAAATACCCTTACTTATGAGGTGGACCATATAGAAAACCTTCCGTACAACAGAGGCAACGTGGTGGTTAAAAGTCAGGTTGCTATCAACCTGGATGCCCAAGTCCCTCATGACTGATTACATGCTTAGTACATTGTTATTAATGTGATAATTAGTGGGGATGACATTTTCCCCAAAGGGGATATTGATGCATTTCTTGGCATTCAGTTTGAGGCCATGCTTCTGGCACCAGTCATTGTTTGAGTAAGACCCTCTTGGAGGATGTTCATATCACTAGGGGAATTTAAGACAGAGCTCAGCCTGCAGTCATCTGCAGACTTGGTCAGCCACAGACCACTGGTTTTGGCTTGCACCTCAGAAAAGTATATCCCAAACAGCAGAGGCCCCAAGACCGATCCTTGGGGTACAGTGCTCATTATGGATCTACTACTAGAGGTGGCTTCCCCTACTTTGACTGAGTGGGTTCTATCAGTGAGTCAGTTAGCTGCCCATCTGGTAACATACGGGTTGATGCCTAGTTGTTTCACTGTACTTCATTTTGTATTGATTGGTAGTTTATACAGAGCTCATCTAGGAATTTATAGTATGCAAACATATTATTTTGAGTTGGGGTCAATGGGGGAGACAGCCCAAGTCTATTGGTAAGGTTATATTCCTTATGTTCATTATTTTTGAGGGAAATTACTTAATATCACTGTAAATGGCATTAATCCATCTAGCAAGCGAGCCCAGTTACAACCTTGGTCAGTCTAAATCTTCCTAAATTTTAGCTGTACAGGAAATGCTCTTGCCAGATGGCAAACATGCCAAGTTGGGAACATGAGATATAACTTGGTAGCCTCCTCTACACATTCCTCAGCCAAACAGGGGGGGTGACATTACCAAAAAGGAAAGCTCATACTTTGATACAAATCTTAGACAGAATTATTTTAGCCTGGGTGAGATAAGGCTAGTTATTATTCATCTGGGAGGGTGTTAATGTTGGCCTCTCTACATCTACATCCAGCTTTGGGAACCAAGGCAACATAACAGTTATTACAATATGCGCAAAACAGATGTATGAGCTCCCTTTTTCTTATGGGAGATTTCAGTTGTGTTATTGATTCATGTGATACTTCTCCATTACATATTCCTCACCTATCTGTTTGTACAAATTGTTTAAAAAACCTGGTCAAAATGCCCTTAATTGATATGAGCATTTATCAAAATTCTACACATCTTTAGTACACCCATTACTCATCACAGATAGATTTTATATAGCTCACAAATGACTACTCCTCCACAACCCTAGCAGTAAACCCTTCCCAAAAATGCAGATTGTGCAGCATTAGTTTGCATTTATCATGAAGTTAAACCAGTCCTTCCTAAATACTCGATGCTATATCCTTGCTATACTAGAAGATCCAACTTTGTTATGTACCTAATAGAAGTTACCCAAGAGTTTGTTTCAGCATATGAAGGGGATGAGTGCCATCCTCACCTTTTGTGGGATCCATGGAAGAGATTGTGACATGCAAAGCTGAGAATGTGGGCTGATGATCTTTGAAAGGATAAGTGTGGATACCTAGAAAAGCAAAAATAATCTTATTCTTTGACTCCCAGTTTGCTGCTCAAAAAGCCAAACTACAAGATGTTGTTAGTAGAAAAACTGTAATAGTCTTAGACAAGTTATGTCTACAATACTACGAACTCTCACCCAAAGTGTGCTCCAACCTGGCACAAACATTCGGAGTGAAAGTATGACGAACCTTGCCATTTCTCCTTAGAGAGCAAGGCAAACAAAATCCTTCTCCCTCAATAGAGGATACCTTTCTGTTATCAAGGACTATATGCTGTTCCAGAGACATTCAATAGGCCTTATCTGAGAAAAAAGGTTGATAGTAATCCCTTCTGAACTGCCTACTTTGCCAGTGGAACAGGTTCAATCAGTAACATGGCCCATCACTCTACAGGAATTGCTTACTTTCAGTAGAAAAGTGAAATCTAACAATGTCTCAGGGAGTGATGGTCTCCCATTTGAGCCATATAAACTTCTCCCCTGTTCTTCACTTGGCCTTCTCTGGAAATCTTGCTGTCATGCTTCAGAAGGTGTCAATACTCTACCATCCTGTAGGCAGTCCCTACTCCTTCCCCTTACAGAAGCTAGGTAAAGAGTCATCAATCCCAAGCAGCTACAGACTTTATCATCATCATCACCCCCCCTTTCCCATTTTCTACATGGGATCGGGGTGTTGTATTAACTGCTGCCATCTCTCTCTCTCTCTCAGTTCAATGCTACACTCCTGCCTTCTTCAACACTCATGCCTGACTGTCACAGATCTTTTCTCACACAGTCCATCCACCTGTTTGCTGGATGCCTTCATTTCCTCTTACCTTCTTCCTGTCTGTCCCAAATCTTCTTCACCAGATTGTTTTCTGCTTTTCTGCACTTGTGCCCGAACCACTGTAATCTCTTCTCTTTGATTTTAGCTACATACCATAACTCTCCTGAGTATTTGTAGTAAAATTTATATTGGTGTATAGGCAATGAGACTAGCCTACTTCTTCCTCCCTTTATACATTCAGACCACGTAGACTTTCTTAAAGGAATGACATCAGAGTATAATATCCTAAGAGCAGTGCAGTGACTGGAATGGGGGAAACTACACAATTTACCAGTAGGCCTCAGTTTGATTTATGCGAAAAAAGCATTTGATAATGTGTAATGTTCTTATCTATTTTAAGTCTTGAAAGCTTACTGTTTCCTTTCTATTTTCATAAAATCCCTGCAGATGATATCCCAAGGCACAAAATCAGAAGTAAAGATTGAGTTCCATTGTGATATTTCCATCTGTACAATTCTTTTTGTTTATAAAGATTGGGCCTTACCTGTCTCAGTCTTTAGGTATATTCAAAGGAGTCAGGCAAGGATGCCTGTTAGTACTGATGTTATTCATTTTGGCAATTGAACCACTGGCAGTTACTCTTAGGACTTTACTGGGCTCAGTGTCTGTTGGCAAAAAGGGTGATTTTAGTGGGGAATGTAGAGTTATTTCTCAATTATTTGTTACTTTTCTGAAACGATTCAAAGCACACTCTTCCTACATGTTGGCATATTCTTTAGAATTGGCAAGCATATGGTGGTTTAAGGTAAACCCAACAAAGTCTATTTTGATTTCTCACATTTTTTATATCTCCATTAGTGAAAGAGAAAGATTTAATTTATAACCCCCACATTTCATGTATACAGGAGCTCAGTTAGCTTCTCCTCTTGTAAAGACGAAGGACATACATCTATAAATCATTCACAAAGTAGCAGAAGATCATTTGAAGGGATTGGAACAGTAAAATAAATGTTCCTTATGAATTAAAATTTTTGTTACGGAAAATGATCTTCTACCCAAAAGTATTTTACTTTTGCAGGAACTCCTGATGTGGATACCCTTTAGTCTCTTACAAAAATTGGACAGAACATTAATGATTTTCGTATGGCCCCACTACTGCCAAAAGATTCTCTGAAGGTGCATTAGGCCACATTATGCCAGCAAACTTTATAAGGTTAGCACTGCTCAAAGCTAGAAGCCTAAACAAGTTGTACCCCTTACAGTCATTTTTATCTCTTGAACATATAGATAACTATAAAGTTACTGAAACATGGTTTCAGAACAAATGTATCACCCCCCCCCCCCACACACACACACACACACACACATTGCAAAATTTTAGTGCCTACCACTCTTTCAGATCCAGTGTGGAAAAAAAAAACAGTGTTATTGTGGGGGAATGGTGTCTATATTCCTAAGCAGCCATCTCACCTCCAGACACTTAAGCTAGGAAAATAACCTTGAATTTTCCATATCCTTTTTATGGTAAATAGAACCCTGTGCCATATAGTAACTAACTATTATACCCCCTCGATGTCAACTGTAGCTCATGAGGCATATCTAAACAAACTGACGACCCTCCATATCGAGCCTAACACTGTTCTCTTCCAAGACTTCAGCTATCTTTCCATTAACTGAGAAACACACACCATCTCAAATAAATGCACACAAATACTTGTAGACTTCATTAATGCTAACTCCCTACATCAACTGGTTCAAGTCCCTTCTGATGGTTCAAAAATATTGGACCTGGTTCTCACCATCATTACCACACCTACAGTAACCAGATCACTAGTAAAATCTGACCACCATTTGGTAACACAAACACTATGAGAGTAAAACCTAGCTTATCACAAACCCCATTTGTCTTTAGAGCCTACTCTAAGACAAACCTATTCCAACACAATAAAGATGGCCTGGTGAAATTTAAGTGCCCTGAACACCCTAATGATCCCATCTAACATGCTGCAGGACATAGGTAATATACAAGCTCTGAAATTAAGCCAGTTTGAGTTTGTTAAAAGCATATCCTGCCTCCTGAACATTATGAGCTCTGGATAATTTCTATCCTCACCTCAAACAATGCATCGAGGCATCTGTCCTCATAAGACACAAGCATGCCAAATTCAGGAGTAACCTTTATGGTGGAACCATAGTATAAACAAACTATGCAATAAGAGGAAAACTCATAGCATGTAAAAACAAACTTAATATCCCATCATTTACAAATGACCTCAAAAAGATCAACACAGAATTAAGAAATAAAATAAAATCCTCCAAAAGTAAGTATGAATTGAGAATTGAGAATTGATACCTTTGCTAAGGACAACCAAAAAGTCATATTCAGCTGTGTCAGCAACCATAGAGATAACACCCAGGAATGCTCAAACCTAATACACAGGTGCAACGCTTAGTCATCCCTTTGGACATAGCTAACATATTAACAGACAACTTCAGCTCCAAATTTACTCCCCTTTCTCCCCTAACTTTTCTTAACTTATTAGCATGCCAACATCACCCCTGAGAATGTGCCCTGATAAGGTGACAGGATGCCTTCTTGTCAGCGCCAGACAGTGTCTGACAGAGGCACTGTTAAGCCTGTTTAACTTCAGCCTCTCCACTTGTGTCATAAGAATTGAGAACTATGGTAGTCATCCCATTCCAAAAGTGGGGATCCATTACTGATCCTGGAAACTCTGGACCTCTAAGCCTCACCTGCAACAACTGGAGAGGCTGCACAAGTGCCTCACAAAGAGGATACTAGTCCTTAAACTCTTGTCCTATATGGACAAACTCAAAAACCTCCAACTATTCTCTGTCTCATATCGCCTACTTAGACGCGATATCTGCTTGACTTACAAAGCCATGTCTGACCCAGCTCTGTTAGAAATTCTACATCTAAAGAAATCCCAATCCCTCTGCACCACATGCTCCAGAGACTTCAACCTCATTACCACATTTAACAGAACATGCTGGAGGGACAGGTTCATAACCCAGAGACTGCCCATGCTCAGGAATAGACTTCCCATACATGTCAAGCAGAACACCTCACTGGCCATCTTCAAGAGAAATCTTAAGGAGTGAATGGGAAACATAAAATTCACCCCGGGGATAACACCAGTGGCTCTACTCGACAAAGGCACTGGGAACTAAGGTTGGGTGGCATTATGCCAGGGTAATCCTATGGCTAGGCTTGTAAAGACCCCAAGGCCATTAACCTAGTACACACCTATGAACCTTATCTGGAAAGCAATGGAATGCATTGTTATGAAACTTATTATTAAGGACATAGGTAATATACAAGCTCTGAAATTAAGCCAGTTTGAGTTTGTTAAAAGCATATCCTGCCTCCTGAACCTTATGGGCTTCTTTGAACATGTCACTGATGCATTAGACATGAGCAGATCAGTTCACACTACCTTCCTGCACCTGGTCAAGGCCTTTGATACCATCCCACATTCTGGCATTTTCAATGGGCTAAATAAAGTAAATTGGCTAACTGACAGAACCCAGTCTATTACTGTGGGGTGCATTCTATCATTGAAAAGAGTCATCACCGTCAGTGTCTGCCAGGATCAATGATAAGACCACTTCTCTTTGGTACATACTTATCTGATGTCAAGACTGACATCAAAGGCCTGAGTCTGACTAAGTTTGCAGATGACTACAAACATGAATTTGTAATTAACTCCTTATCCAGTTTCCAAATTCTTTAGGAGGAACTAACAGTCACCAATAACTGGTACCTAAAACTGACTAAAACTAAGGCCAGATAATACAGTATAATGTCCCTAGGCATGTACCTACCACATAGGTGATGCCCCTTTTAAAGTTGACTCAGCCATTGGGGACCTGAGCACATTTGCTGATAATGGACTATCCTTTGATTACCATGTATTCATCATTGTTAGGAAACCATTTAACCTTGCCAAACTAATCACCAGAAACATTTCTTCCAGATCTAAGGAAGTTATCATCCCTCTCTACCCCTCCCTCATCAGGCCCATAAAAGTGTATAATGGCCCTTTGGTTTGTACCTGCCTAAGTATCTAACCCAGCTTGAGAGGCTGCAAAGTTTCCTCACTAAGATAATCAAAGGCATGTCCTCTTTGAGTTATTCACATTGACTTAAGTGCTGTCTCTCTTTTCTGTTTTCTACAGACTCTTGAGAGGTGACTTCTATCTAGTTTTTCAGATCCTTGAAGGATCCAGGCCTATGTGACCTCTTGGACATCCACAGAACTAATAAGACCCCCAATATCCTCTAAGGAGAGTTTTAACTTTCACTGAAGCATACATCAGGCCTGATGGTAATGTGGAACAGACCTCCTTTGGATGAAAAGCAAAGTAGCTGCCTGAGTATCTTTAAGCCTAACCTGGATGAATAGATGGGCAATCATAAATGCACCCCAGGATTGGGCCTCAAGCCCTCATCAAAAGTGGTTGAAAGTAGGTATAAATGACTTATGCCAATGGGTGCCAGTGATTTGTGGTATTGTTTCTAGGCTAGTAATGGTCCTCTGGATCAACAACATAGTACTGACCTATGAATCAATGAATGAAACAGAGTATAAAAGATTAGTCTAGACAAAGTCACTTTAGCTAGCAGATCTAGGAAAATATTTCTCTGATGCCATCACTGAAGGAGAAATAAAGATACCTTGTTGAAGTTTCTAGTAGCTTATTCAGTAAAACAGGTAGATGGACTAAGTAGCGTATTCAGAAAAGTGGGTACTCATATTTCAATCTGGAGAAAATATACTCTGCAAAGAAAGGTGTGAATTTAACATGATGCACAACTTTTTCATAAAATGACTGTTCCTGCCCTAAATGCAGAGTCTGTGCCTGGAAATTTCTTTATAAGCTTTTTCTCATACCTGACCTTTTATCTAAACATGTCTATTGGCTCAAGGCCAAATGCTAGCATTGTCAGGTGTCTGATCATCATGCTACTTTGGTTTCATATAATATAGGACTGTGATTTAATTACAAAATTGCGGAATCATTTCTGGACCCAGGTAGCGAGAATAGGTTTATTATTATCAAAACCTTGATCTTGGAGTAAAGAAATCTGTTATAAGACACTGGAGAAGTCCAAACCCCCCCCCCCCAAAAAGTTGAAGAATGTTGATAAGTCAGTCCTCTATTCTGTTTATCAAGCAGAGCTGCAGGTGGTCCAGCAAAGAGGAAACAATTAATTTGTTTTACAAACGTGGTCACAGTGTTTAGATAGTGTGAATTCAGTTAAGGAATGCTGGTTGCACAATCATTTTTACATTGCAGCAATATTGTTTTTTGTTTGTGTCTTTCAGCTTTTCCCGGTTAGGGGTCGCCACAGCGGAACTCCGGTCCGCTAATGGTTGGCAGTAGATTTTTACGTGCTGGCTTGCCGGGCCTAATGCACAACCTTCAACAAAGGAACTCCCACTGCCACACAGAGGACACTCTAACTGAGAGTCGAATGGGCAACGTCTAACTGTGAGGCGACAACGCTACCACAGCACCACCACCCCAGTTATTGCAGTAATATTGTGTTGTGCCAAAATGGATTCAAATAAATTGCTTCCCCCCATTGTTGGCTGTTGTAAGCAAGCTTTAAATGAACAGGCTAATTTCTTGCCTACTCTCCTGCTACCCAGGAATATTTTACTTCATAATCCATTCAGTTTTCATGAATACATACACATCTCTCATTCCTAGGTAAGCTCTCTCATTCCTATATAAGCTCATTTCACTCTTTTTCAAAATATTATTGATTTTCTATCTTATTTTATACTATTCTATTAAGCTCTGTATGTGTTTATTTTCATACTTGTACATATTATCTTTTGTTTGTGTATATGATATGGCATTTGCTCACCACTTGTTTTAATCTTGAGAAGTTAGTGGTAATATGATTAATTTTGTGACTTAATTTCCACATTGGAGCAAAAGAGATTTTCTTGACATTAAAAAGTCATTTTCTCATTGTTATGGTGATTATGTATGTGGACAGCAAGTCTATGTATATCTTTTTTCTGCAAAATTATATAAATAAAGTCATACAAAAAAAAAAAAAAGACATAAAGGCATTTTAATCAATGAGGCCAATTTTATTCGGGCATAAGCCTACTTGTGTCTTTTTGCATTTACCCATAGTGTACAAACTTTTTTACTTTTCTTTTACATGTTCAGATTGGTTGCATATCAGACATTCATAATAGTATAATAATCCTTCATATGCCTAGAATATTATACTTAAAGCAACATTTACAAAGTTAACAGGTGAATATTATCATGACTTGTGAGCCTTACTTTAATTCAACAAATCCCATTCTAGAAATGTTGATCATCACAGTGCCTATCAGTTTTTTCCAGAGTATCACATTGTTTCTTTGTTAAACATTTAATATGCATGGGTAACATTGCTTTATACATAAATGACTTAGTCGGCTTTTTAATGGTAATGTCAAACACAGCCCTCATTTCAGCAACATCGACATACTTCTTTTGTATCTGAGCTTTGTAGTATAGCAGAAGTTATTTAAAGCCACCTTCATCTGAAAACTAATATGTAATGCACAGTAGTGGGGAATGTTAAAAGTCATGAGCATACCACTGCTGAAATTAAACGTATCTCTCAATCACAACTTCTTTTGGATTCTTCATTCGATATAATCTTAAAAAACTGAGTTTGTTACATGATAGTGCCTTGGCTTGCTTTGTGGATTTCAGAGCGTACACACATGATGTTGAACAGCTACATTCTGAATTCACTAGAGAGAGATATTTTCCACCCAGCACTTTGCAGTGAGTTTTTAGGTTGCTGTTCATCCCAAAGACTGCTTTCTTCCTCACTTAGCCAGTTCTCCTTGCCTATTTTTATATTATATGCTTCATAGTTAGCAACTCTGTCTACCTCATTCCTTTGTATCTGTGTGGTACCTTCACTACTGCAACAGACATAACTTTGCCTTCTACCACAGCCATTTCAGTTTCAGGTAATCCCATAATATTTCTTCACAGAATGGTAATGGCAGGAAAAAAGGAAATAATCTCAGGAGGTTGCTGCTTGTTCCTCAACCATTTTTAGCTTTTCAGTCAGAAATTTCTAGAAAAATTGTACCTTCTCTGTTTCCACTTCATTATGTGCACCCTGCTCACCAGGTAACTCCACTGCTACAGATAGCAGGGGACTTTCCATGGTGTTATGGTCAAATGCCGGTAAGTCAGTGTTAACATTATCTTTGGTCTTCTGTAAAAAAGACCAAAGATAATAAATAAATTGTGTCTTGCTTAAATGTGCAGTTTTGCATGAAGTATTTGTTTCTTTTTCTTAAACTAAATTGTCTTTATTATAGGACTTAAAAGTATACTCTCTTTGTCTGAAACAAGACATGTTTACAGTATTTTAAACAATGTATCGAAATCCTATAGTCCAATACATTTCTGAGACTTCTTTTATGTTATTTTATTATACCCAATTCCTATACTTACAGGAATGGTTCCTCCAGTTTAATATACTTTCATTTTTCACTTAATTTGGTCTTCATCTCACATATATAAGGTACAGGATTTGATTCTGACTTCCAATTATCAGCTAGGCTTGAAATAGTCTGCAGACTGTTACCCTAGTATTCACTTGTGAATCAATGAACTGATAAAATGAGTAATTATTTTACCAACTTGGATAAGGCAAAATCAGCATATAATACATTTTCTTAGTTTTACTAATTTTATTATTTAAAAAATCCCTCATTCCTTGTAACTAATATCTGAATGTCAGCTGCTGAAATGTTAGTATTTTAGTTCTGATAAAATGCTCGAATAAAATAAAATGTCATGTTTGTACTTGTGCACTAATGACTCCTGGCTTGTGCATATGGATTTTAAAGATTTAAAGATGAAAACGCCCTTTTTTCCTGTAAGCTAACTTTCATATGCAAGTGCATCTTTAATACAGAATCTGATATGTCTGAGTTAGTTTTACAAAAAAAAAAGCCATTAATTGTCCAGATTTTCAACATGTAGTTGGCGGCTAACATCAAGCTAAAAGATGTATCAGAAATCAATAAGTGAAATTTCAAGACAGCCTGATATGGAGAAATGGAAGCAAGGCGTATTACTTTCTTATGGTCAACTTTTCCAAGATGAGTGATAGGAATGGTGGTATGTGAAGGTCATACTTGTGTGAATAGTGTTTCATTGTGACTGTTTCAAATTGTCTCACACATGCAAGATAAGTAGAATTAATTTATGTTGCAGAGGTTAACGGATGAGTGGAGTAAGAGATGTGATTAATGTGATGTTGGGTGTTTATGTACACTAAGCTCCAATTCACCCTTACTTTTTGCAGTTCTAAATTATATATGTTAGGGGATATGGGGCATAGCCCACATTAGAGGCTTTTAATTGTAAAGATGTATGTACATATATATATATATATATATATATATATATATATATATATATATATATATATATACTGTCTGTATGTGTATCTGAGATGGCTTGTACTGCACGTATCTGCTGTGTAAGTGAAATTTGTGGTATTTGTTCAGCAGTTGTTTTTCTACACACTGCCGAGTTTTATCATGTCAAAAAAAAGGTTCAGTAAATACATTTTTATAGGGATATATATTTATAAATGAGTATAACCCTCTGAAATGAAAAGCATTTTGTAGGAGTGTAAGTCTCAAACCCCAGACTTAATGCTCACAACTTGGACTGAATAGAGTAGCATGGTATTTTAAGTAGAAGAAGTTTTGTGCACACTGAAGCATTGCTAGAAATAACCATTTTTTATGAAAATGGGAAATAATGTTTAGTTTTCATACCTCTGCTCTTGTAAAATGGATAATCTGTTTATGAGTCATTCATTTACAGTAGAATGGATGAGGATTCAGTCCTTCCCTTGTTTTTTCAATGGCGAGGCAGCTGAGTGACTAGCTCCATATAATTTTTTCAATGGCAAGCTAGTCTGCATTTGAACCTACAATCTGCATTCAAACACAGGAGTAGTGATGGTAAGCCCTGCAGAGGGTCACTTCAGTCAAATTGCAGTAACTAACATTTGTACGTATGTGTCAATTCTGAACAGAAGTATTCCAGTTTATGCAGCTTGCAGTAGTAAAGTTTTTTAGACGTCTACATCTGGAGTGAGACAGAAGTTCCAGTCGCAGTGCCATAATTTCACTAAAGAAAAGGGGGATATCCACTAGCCCATCAGTCCACTGCCTGTTGTGCTTTCCCAGCTTCTCAAGTGACTTTGAAAAATTTCCAGCCATCTGCAATAGCAGCCTGATCACCTGTTTTCTTGCTAACTGGTAAGACTTTTTTCTGTGTCACATATTTAGTGGGGATGATGTTAAAACAGTTTGTATATTCTTAAGAGAGTTTTTATATTCTTAAGACAGTTTGTATATTCATATATAGTTTCTGTATTCCTAGACAGGTTGTATATTACTAGATAGTATGAATATTATTTATAATTCATGCAGGAGTAAACCAAACTTTAGTAAATTGCTATGTTGGTATACACAGCACATTAGTAAATGTAAAACCTTATTAGGGCAGGTTGATAGTAAGGCATTATGCAAATGTATTACAATATTTGACTGGTATCTCAAAGAAAATCATGTGAAATATGACAAATGTTTATTGTGTGCTTCAACAAAAACTGCATTTTGTGTATTATGTCATAAAATAATATTGCATCATATTGCTAAAAAAATAGACTGTAAAGACAGATCTGAAAAATTAACTAAGGGTAAAGTGTTTCCATTACATTCTGATGTTGAACAGTTATGTCCTGTCACCACATGAGAGTCAAATCAGTTACTGATAGAACCCCTAGTACATTTTGTTACAAAGGAATGTAATAAACTTCTAAAAGACAGACACAATGAGTTCAGGAAGCTTAGACAAGTTATACACACATCTTTTCAAAAGTGCATAGGAGTTTCAAATTCAGCAGAACAACTTACTAAAGAATGTCAGAAAGACCATGCAACATCACAGGAAATTCAACAGAAGTTCCAGGATAAAGAAAATAAATTAGCTGAACTGACAAAGACTGGGAATTTCCTGCATACACAGTTAATCTGTGCAAAAGAAATATATTTTATAATATGTTTATGTTTTGAAAATGGTTAAACATACATGGTAGGATGATAGGGACAAATCATTCTTAAATGTTTTACTTTCATTCAGTTAAAGCAAGACATCTATCAGTACTACAGTAAAGTAAAGCACATGAATGCCATTCATAAGCACAGTCAAAAGGTAAACAAAACTGTTCTAGTGTATTATAATATATAAATTAAATAAAAATAGATGAGTAAAAATTTAAAGTCACAAGACTGACATGCTTGTATAAAGATATACAGATACAAAACAGACATGCATGTATGTTCTTTTCATCTAGAGTACATCTGTTACAATACACAAGAATAACAGTCAGACAACAGCAAATATAAATAATATAAATATAAATGTGTTGGTTAAACTAATATCTATTTTGTTTTTTACAATTTGTTTATAATTATATAGTAACACCAAACAGTTAAAGTTCTGAATTTTAAAAATAAATAAAATCACAGATGGTATTATTCAAACAGTTTTGTAAAATTAATGGCAGGACAGTTAAATAGTTAAATAAATAAAAAAAAAAATACTGAAATCCATGTAAGGTAATTGTAAAATTATGTCTATTTATGTTGTATAAATGCATAGTTATGCAAATCACAATCACATTAAAGGAAAAATGCTAAAAGAATTAACTATAGTTTACAGAGTATGAAATGTGAGCCAAGACCTTCCTAGACTGAATGAATAGTTACAGGAAATGCTGGAAAGATAAGATAAACAACAAGACTGATTGCCAGGCAAGTAGCTTGAGTAAAGCATTATTGTTATTAAAACATAATTGTTAAAATGTTTACAGGCAACACTATTTAGTAATTGTCATAAAATGCCACAATTGTGCATAGATGTCACTGATAATCTGTTTGCAAGTAAATGTTAAAAGGACAAAAAAGAAAAAAACCTCAGTTGTATCAAGTACAGCCAGCAAATGGGCTATAGTATATATACAGTTCAAATCAATTGTGCAGGAGAATGTAAATGCCTACTAGTGGTAGTACACAGCAAAAGCTTTATAAAAAGTTATCAAGTCAGACAAAAGTTCATAATTTAATAAAATAAATGTAACCAAAGTGTTGGGCTGACATGCATTCTATTTCTCACAGCATAGGGCAGGAAAACAGTGCTGCTGAAGTACTACAGGGGGAGGGGCACTTTCTCAGTTTTACACTGACTGTATAAACAGACTGTGACAAGGGTCTGAAATAAAGCTACATAAAAATAAATAATAAGGGTCTAAAATAAAGCTAGAGGAAAAAATATCTCATTCCTTCTTGACAATACTCTTAGGGAGAGGAAAAAACAGGTATTAGTGTATTAGAAATACTGGTAAACTGGATTAAACCTGACAGGATAAGATATTTTACAAGTTGTTAATAGCTATCATAATGGTTATTATTGTATTGTTTAGAATTAAATTATATTTACAACCTGTTAAACTGTAAAGCTATACAAGAGATAGTTAAAAAAACAAGAGATGGCTTAAAATTGATTACAGCTATACAAAAGAGAGTAAAGATATGTAAAAAAATTGAGCAAGAATGGTCACTATTTTTAATATGTTTTTGACAAAACAATGTTGGTATAAAAAAACATGAATATTTTTAATAATTGTTGAGTATGTAGTTTAAAATAACAGGACATATGGATTTGGTATCAGTTCCACTAGATATTTCTAAAGAGACAAACATTTTCCAAGATTTTGCTCAATATTAATGTTATTAAATTTGTAAAATTAGACTAAATGTACTTTACGGTCTTTGTATGTACAAATGCAGAAGAATTCAGTACAAATTAAATGAATGTCTAGTAATAAATATGTGTGAAAAAACAAGTTTTAAAAAAATGGGTCCAGTATACCTAGTAAATTGAAATGCATGAACAGCAAACAGTCTGTGTAAATACATACTGTAAAGAATACATTGTGATAAGTTCAAAAGTAATTTGTCAAGTTGTAATATGACTGGTTTTATCCCAGTAAAATAATTGCTTTCAAATATTTATTATGTAAGCCCAGTTCAGTACTTTACCAAGATGTTAATGGGCAGTTCAAAGACTTGACCACAATGTTATGGTTAAAATGACATTGAAATTGTGTGTTTTCAGTAGTGTATAAATGCTTGCAGTAGCACATGGTTACTGTCTCTCATAGTTAATTCAACAGCTGCAAAGAGTTAATGAAACAGTTCTAAGTCATAAATTAAATTCTGTGATTGCAAAAGAATAAATTGATCATGTTAAAAAAAATAATAATAACATTAAAGCAGACACAGCTCATAACTGATAAAATATTTTCACAGAATGGTCTGCAAAAGAAAAAGTTGTTAAATACATTCAGTTTTGGTAGTAATACTTTAATATCATTGTATTAACTATGTAAAATTGCATTTTGATTTGTTGTATCAAACTAAAGGTTTGTTTCTTGTGTTTTCTATATAAAATGTTTTGAGTATGTTTAAAAACAGAGGGAATTGTTAGATTTTATGAATATAAATCTGAAATTAATTATGTTGTAAATATGCTGAAAAAAAAGGCTTGCTTAAATGCAGAAACAAAGTTTAAGTAAAATGTGATCAGCAGTCATACTAAATGACCATGGCTTGGAAAAGGAATCTGCTGAATGGACATTATTCCCTTACAGACTCAAGGCAGGATGTTATGCAAGAACAAAAATGCAAAATCTGCTTTTAAAGAACAATGACATGTTTTTCTGCATGGAAAAACAGGATATGACATAAGAACAGATACAAAGATCCAAATAAAATACAGGATGTTCACACTGTCAGAAAAGCTGATCTCTGACAATGTGTTTTCTCAAAAATATGTTTTTCTTCATAAAAAAACAGGATATGCTTATCAGCATTGACATAAGAACATGTGTTTTATACAAAGATCCAAATAGAATACAGGACAATGTGTTTCCTCAAAAATATGTTTTTCTACATGGACATCAGGACACTGTTACAGGATATTCACACTGTCAGAAAAGCTGGTCTCTTACAAGACATTGTTAAACAAGGAAGTTTAGTATTGTTTCTGCAGGATAAGCAATTCTCCAAAATATGTTTATGCATGACTAAAAAAGAGTATATAAAGAGCTGTATAAATCCAGTTGTTTGGGGATATGGTAGGAACACATTTGGTGTTCTGAGGTAAATGTTATATCTCTCACATCATCTGTACTATAGTGAACGACAAAAGCGGTGAACCAGCCACTAAGGACAATATAGTAAAGTACTCCTGTACTTTCAGCCGTAAACACTGGCAATATAAAATCACCAAATTAGCAATCCGAACAGACCAAACCATGCACAGAACTGCCACACCTGTGCTGACAAAAAACGATGGCTCTTCTTTGTAAAAATGAATGTCCTTTAATCAGAACCAGAAACAGGAACAAAAAGTGCTGCAAAGTATATTCTCTCATCAGTGTATATTCTGCAAGATTCTGTATGCAACAGACTGTGAATGCAAATATAATCAGACTTTGAATTTTAGCAAGAATCCAGCCAGCAAGACTGAGTGTCATAAGAACACTGCAAATCCATCACACCAAGCAAGAAGCAAGTAAGAGCCGTATAATATTTTTTCACATGCTACTCCCCCAGGAGTCTGATATCATATTGTTTGTGTATGAATCTGCAGCACATTCTGATTGGCTTATTTTGCAACTTGTGGGGGGTGTCATATACCTCTGTGAGTTTTCTTTACTCAGTAGGTCTTCATTCAGTCTTACATAGTGAAACTGTCATTTAAGGTTACTATTTGTACACTTAAATATTTTCTTTTAGTGAAAAATGTGAAAGATTGATTCAGACAGTCTGCTTTGACTAAATGGCTTTAGAGGTTACAATTTTAGCTTTTTTCGCATGACACTGTAACAAGATGACTGTTCTGTCTAGTCAGATCATACAATATTCCTGCATTATCTATGTATTTTTTTTTCTTTGTGCAGTAATGTGTGTAAAATATGATTATAGAAGACGTGTTCCTTCATTAAACAGGATCTAATAGTTACAGAGAAAAAAAAGAATTTGTTTAGCATAGTCTTCAAAAGCTTTAGACATTTTATTAAATACTCTAGAGGCCAGAGAAACAATGTTTTATTACCTTTATTAAGAAAAAAGAAGGAGGGAGAGAGAGCGAGATCTTTGAAAACTGGAATCAGCTAAAAGTACTTTATCAAAGAAACTGAAAATGGTCAGACTCTAAAATCATTCTAGTCTTTCCGGTCTTTTCAGTGTAAGCAGCAAACTTTCATACTTGTCTGAAATGGAGTCATAAACATATTTGTAACAGTCTACCATTAAGTGGGATTGCAGAGTTCCTAGGCAATCTGGACTTGGATGAACTGGCAAGCCCGTGCATGGAAGAACAACAGTGAGGCAGCAACCCAGTCCTAATATTCTCTCATAAGAAATACATCAGCACAAGAAACATCAGCACATAAGTTATTCATGGGTAGAAAAAAAGCTGTACATAATACCCATTACTGTCATAATGCACCTGGATATCAGTTTGATTTAAATAAGAAGAATCTTGACCCACAGTCATGGTCCCTAAATGAGCATACAGGCAGATTTTTATTCAGGAAAATCTACATGCTTCTCTTTCAGTGATTACCCAGGCGTACTCTGTTTAAGTGACTTGGTTCGATAGTATTCAACAGTGAGGCAGGCAACTTTCCTGAGAACTGGTATTTGCTACTACAGGTGTGGATGCAGTAAAGCTGATGGAACAGATTAAATTTTGTACTGGTCTCTTGGTTGATAAACTAAAGTACCTTTTTTTTTTTTTAGAAAGCCAGTACAACTAAAACCCTAAAGCCAGCATTATCAAAACATTAGAAACCAGGATGGAATTGGAACATGAAATCCCAAGAATAATTACGTTCATCAGAAAAAAATATATCTCTGTGCTGATCAAAACAGATCCTGAAAATCAGGACAAGTAAAACAGAAGACATGAAAGCCATAATCTTATTTAGAAAAGTATGCATCTATGAATTCTAGACTGAAATCATATTACCCTCCTTTGGCTAAAGTAAAACAAGGGAAGAAGCAGTTGGGTCAGCAGTTTGCGTATCCATAACAAGAAGAGTGGAATAAATTCCATACCTTTTCTTCTGGATCTCTGTTCAGAGCAGTTTGCTCAGATTCTGGCTGATAGAGTCTAAATTCCTAAAAGTGGATCCTTCTCAACCTGAGTACGAAACATCTTAATGGAAACTAGAAGATCAAATATAAAGAAATAACTCTGAAAATGAAAGAAACTTTTCTGTTGGCTTGCTTTACAATGTTTAAATCCACTGAACTATCTTAATTCTCAGAGCCCTGGATTGCTTAAGCCATATGTTTCAATTTTACTTGGCATATTCATCCATCAAAGTTCACGTATTAGCAATAACTGCTTGTGTTCAGTACTTCCTCATATAACTGAAAATCCGTCTGTTAGACATTCCTTAAGGATGCCGTATATTTAAGACTACTATGAAGACATAGTAACTGCAAGAACTTAAATTTCTTGTAACAAAGGATAACTTTATTTATATTTAAACCGACAGATAAAATAAACCTAAAATATTTCTGTTAGAAAACACTTTTTCTATAGAGCCTGTTACATCAAGAAGAATTTTGTAGCTACAAACCTTCCTGTGTTTCACTGGAAACTAATACTTCCTTCTTTTCTTCATGCCAAAGACTACCTTAGCAGTAACTGTCAGTCCATTCAACTGCCAGCCATTTATATGAACTATTAAAATGAAGGAAATCATCTTTTACATATGTTAGATGTTCGTAGACAACTAAAATACCCAAGATGTCAGGAAAAGCAATCAATTATTTGTGTCCTTTGGAAAATAAAGAAAGTCCTACCTGTTAATAAACCACCACTGTCAAAGTAACTAGGCCTCAGTATTGCCTTGATAAGGCACATACAATAACTCTTATGCAGAGCTGTCAAAATGCATTCTACCTGAGCAGCAATGACATCATAGGCATGATGTTAAAATGCTTCTGCACAAGATAGTTGAAGCTACACATTAACAACTAACAATTCACAAATTTGCACAAATAAACAACAGCAAAACATAGTCTGGAGATAGGCCAGGGTTTGGCCTGACTATGTCACAGCAGTTCTATAAACAGCCATCTCCCACAGTGTTCTTCCCCAAAAGAGATACTTGCGTTGTGCAAATTACGTACTATAACAGCAGGTATTTGAAAAGTGGTGAATGTAACAGTAAAAACGCCCTCTTATACCATATTAGGGAAATATATATAGATATGATTGAAACTGGTATAGCTTATACAAATTTCCTCAATTTATTTGCTATTTATTACAATAATTGGCCTTGTCTGTCAACTAGAACTTTGCTGTCACAGGCACAAATAGGGTTGCCAGCTGTCCGGTTTTTGACCGAACTGTCCGGTTTTCAGACAAATTGTCCAGTTAAAAAATTTAAACTCATGAAGTCCGTTTTTTTTTTGTGCCGCCAGAGGAGAGGAGAAAGTAAATGTATCCAGCTCGAACGGGAGTGGTACGATACATTACTAGCTACTACACAACAATGAAATGCTTTTAACTTCAGTATTCCTGGTAGCTACATAGTTTAGACAGTACATACATTAACTTAAGTGGCAGTGATGTAATACAAATGGACACATTTTATTTTGTGCTATACGGATTGTAGAGATATCACTGGAAGGCAGTACTCCACGGTGGGAAAACGGTATTTTTTTAGCTATCATTATCCTACCAACTACCAAGCAGTGACAAAAGAAATCTCATAGCAAGATTTAAAATGCTTAAGCACTCTGCCAACATTGCCCAGTGTTGCATTGTAGTACACTCAGACTGATTTTAGAACTTCACCATGCAGTGTAATACTGCTAGCAATTAACACGCCCTGATTTGTATTATCCTCATCTACTATGTTGAACCGTATTCCATGAAACAAATTGTGCATCTTGCTTTTTGGGCACTTGCAGTTACCCAACATTATTTTGCTTTTACTTGATTCTGTCGCAAGGGACCACATTGAAAAATAAAACTATCTCTTTGCCATGTTCAGAAAATGGCAAGTGTGCTAGCTGCATGTGATTTCTTTTCCTCGTGCATCTTTCTTAGATCTAGAGGCTTGAGTCATCTTTCATTCAGTCTTATTGCCATTTTACAACTGCATAGCGGCGGTCCAGTCTGCATCTTCGTAAACTTGTATTAGCGCATTGTTGTAGGAAGTTACCTGTTTTAACCCGCAACTTTGGCGTGATATAGAAAAACATTAATGAAACTCTTTAAAGTATGTGTGCTTTTCTGAGATTATGACGTATACTTTGAAAGTAACATAAAACATGTCACCTGTTAGAAATCCATTCATCCACAACCCCTTTATCCCATTTTTTGCATATGTGACATGTAAAGAAAAAGAGTGGGAGGTCAGTCGGACCCAGTACAAGATCTTAAGTACTAGCATCTGAAATATCACACTAGGGGCAGTAACACTTAGCTCAATTGACCCCACCCAATACAGGCGCAACCAAGGACTGAAACTTCCTAATCCAGTACGAAACGAAAATATGTTACATCTTAACAACTGAGTACCTGTCCACGCCCCAGTACAAACAGTATTTGACAGAACTTTCAAAATGCAAGGGAATGTTAAGATCATCATTTCTGAATGAGCAGTAAAGTGATGTTATTGACTTAAACGATCTTATGGGGTAAATCAAAACTTACAATTTTTAATAGCAAAGATAACTGCTTACATTTTTTGGATTTTTTAATCAGATTTACCACCATGTGCACAGGCTGCTAGCTCTTGACCTTTTATCTCCATGGATCATCCATAATTAGGTTTAGGAACATAGAAAATAAATAACTGGAGAAAAATGCACCATATTGACACTTTTCATCAATACTGGTACTTACATCTGCAGCAGCCTAGCAGTGCAATTAGTGCCGCCTGTGTTCTTTTCTCCCCTTTAAGTACGGCTTAAGTCATCAAAGTGGGTGGTCCCATCAGCTGATGTCACTGTGATGTCACAAAATAGGTGGGGCATGGGCGGGAGAGGGGTGGGAATGGGTGGAGTTATGTGTGATGCGAGGGGCGTGACTTTAGTCCAGTTTTAGCCGCAAAGAAACCTGGCAACCCTAGGCACAAATCCACATTAAGCCCTTAATGGCTCAAAGAACAGAAGGTATAGTGTGAATATCCAAAATATATAAGTACCTTATGCACTTCCTAGCAGTTACCTTCAAAGGCACAAGACCAGAACTGGTTCTGGGACAGACAAACCAAAACTGAGCCAAACAAAATGGGAAAGAAGGTGGGGGTAAACACAAATATGATTTGCTGTAACAGCAACTATTGCACAAAGATTTATTACTAAGGTCAATGCTTTACACAATAATATATCAATACAGCATGTCTCAGATATTTTTTGGAAACAGTGAATTGCAAAATACTCACATTAATGTGGTTACATCTGATCAATTTGCCTATTATTAGTTGAATGACACATGTTGCGGGGAACAGGAGACTGCATTTCACATGCAGGGTCATTTTAACTTATGGTAATCCCTGATGAAAAACCGCAGTGGTGGTGCTGCTGTAGCGTTGTCACCTCACAATAAGACGTTGTCCTGTTCGATTCTCAGCTAAAGCGTCTTCTGTGTGGAGACATGTGTGAATGGGCGTACCTTCTTTGAAGGTTGTACATCAGGGCTGCAACTCGGTACGTAAAAGTCTACTGCCAATCATTAGCGGGCCGGAGTTCCACTGTGGCGACCCCTAACTGGGAAAAGCTGAAAGATACAACAACAACATGGTAATCCCTGATGTGATATCCGTTCTTGGTATGTATACATGGAAAAGCATGAAGTTAATTATAAGATTGTTTTTGTGAAAGCTGAACATTTGCTTACTATATTTAAACCTGTTTTGACAGCACTGGTTTCTAGAAGGAAAGCATGCTGTACAAATAGTTGTTAGTGTGAGCTATTACCAGTTAAGCTTTAAGACAAACTAAAAACAGAACTTGTCTGAGTGTGATATCAATAAAACCAATTGGTATTTCAGAAATAAGATCTGACACATTACTGTTAAAAGGATCTAGCTGCAATAGCATGCACTTTAAAATAAGTAACTGAACTACAACAGATAACATGGTCTGAAAGAAAAGGAAATTAAATACATTTGTGTTAGAGATTCTTACCAGTTTGTAAGTGAAAAACAGAGCCTAAAAGTGAATGACCCTAAGCCAAAAGAGACCATACCAAGAAAAGCATTAAGTAGTACTGAACCAAATGTTCAGAAATGCTGAATTAAATTGCAAGCACACCAATCTAACATAAAATCGCAAACCAAGAAAATGCAAATCCACTTTCAAGCATATACCTGCTTGCGCCTTTTGAAGAAGACCCAGATGCACAAAGTTCAGTGAATATCATATACTAGCATTTTCTAGTAACAATGTACAAATTAAAGTAAATACAAGGTACTGCACTGCAAAACGGAATGTTAATGCAAGCCAAAAAACAGGGTTGAACAGGGACAAACATTCAGTATCAATGGCTACTGTAACTTTCCTGAAGTATTAAACAGATTAAACAGATAAAACATGTTCAGTGTTAAAAACAGTTAATATTCCAGAAAATAAAGATATACTAACATATTAAATCCATTTTTGAATAGAAACATGTAGAACATCATGTGATGTTATCTACTGGTCAAAGTAAATATCAGCTTAGAAGCAAAAACATCCTAATTTGTAATAAACCAAAAAATGTAAATGCTTAAAAACATTCTGTTCCACTTGAAATTCTAGTGTGTCCATAACAGGAGCTGGTACCAGAGCTATTTACATTCAAATGCTAAGGCTGTTTACCAATAGTAAATTATTTTTATGTCATAATGTTTTAAGAAGGAAAGGATACTATAGCAGATATAAACCACACAAAATCTATAGCATATCATTATATTGATAATAGGTATGTTCTAAACTGTAGTCCATGCAGATGTGTTTCACATTCATCATATTATTAAAGTGTGGTAGTAAATTCCATAAGCAGCACTTGATATATTTATCTGTACCTCAGAATATGTAGTATATGTGTCTGAGTGCTCAGGGTGTGGAGTTTTCTGTATGATGTGACCACTGAATGCATTAGCATTTTTATACTGTCAGAGCTAATAATAACAGTAATAATAATGCCTTATACAGACATGCTGTGAGTTGCAGAGTTTACAAACGTTTTGTGTTTTATGTCATCAATTACTAACCTGTAGATGTCCAAAGTAATGATCCTGAGGCTTTGTTGCAGGTCAAAAAAGACAGATTGCAGTTGATGCTTAATGTATGTTTTGCATTAGATTTAAATGATAATTTCTGTTATAGATATATTTTAAAACAAACACCTTTAAAACATTGGTTGAAGTTATGACTTTATATTTTGTCATATAATGCAACTTGACATGAATGAAACACCTGTTATTATTGTTTAATGAAGTCATTCATGAGTTAATAAAGTTAATTAATCCATTTTTGTTACCTTGGACTAGTCTTCAGTTTGGCACTTTTGACTGATTTACTGTTCTCATTATTGCTAGTGGATAAATTTGGATTTTCTTCTTCGCCATTTAAGCAGAGACATTATTAATAATACAATACATACTGCATAACATCACCCTCCATTTCTAATCTCTATGCAGAAATATCAAGCAGCATACTGTCTACTTACATTATGTAGCCATAAACCAGCCCTAGGTACTGCAGTAAGGAAAACAGAAATTTCTGTGTAAAACACACGTCATATCAGTGTATTATCGTGATGGTCAGTACAGTAGCATAATGCTAAGATCTGTGCCTCACGGCTATAGAATCTGAAGTTTAACACCGACTTCCAGTAGCTGTCTGGACTTTTCATGCTCTGCCTGAGTATGCATGTGATTTTCCTGTTTCCTCCCATCTTAAATATGCTGGCTGATTGTCTACACTACTAGTCCCTACAAATATATAGATATATATATATATATATATATATATATATATATATATATTTATATATATATTGTTTTTGCCCTTGACCTTTGGGCTGTGGACCAATCCAGTTAACCAATTAGCAACTGCTAAATAAAAACTAAGAATAAATAAATATACCTAGATCTCAGTATGTACAGAAAAAAAGGCTGTAGTACAGATAAAGACTAATTCTGTGTAGTTAGAAAACATAATAAAGAATGCATGATGAAGTTTTCTTGTAAGCAACCAATGTGCACTAATCAATGATTTGGCAAACTCTTGGTGTGTTGGAAAACAGCTCTCCATTGAAATCTTGGGACTCTAAATACCGAATCCTAATTTGCAGAAAAAAAGACCAAAACTGTAGAAGAAGCGTTAATATTGAACTTCGCTTTTCTCTTTTAAATTTCTTTTTTGTAGAGGGGCAAGACCCCTTACCCACAAATGTATATACAAGTACAGTTCAGAGGTCATCATATATTGGAGAAAAGGGGGAATATTCTGAGAAATGGCAGTCTCAGACTTGATATACTTAAGTCTGTAGTTTCAGCTGTTCAGTCTCCACATCTCAGGACTCAGCAAAGCAAGTTCCACAATTTCAAATGGTGACCACTTGAAACCAAATGGTTATTCTTGAACCGAGTTTATTCCTTTGCCATGTCTCTATGGGACTATAGAAATGTCTGAAGCATTTGGCATTGTAGCAATATAATGGAAGGTTAATCAGTTTTATGTAATCATTTTCTTGATGTTGCTGTAAAGCATCCAGAAAGGCTAGGCGTTGTGGAACTCAGGACTGTTGACAAAGCAAACACAGAAATTCCTATACCGATAGAGCAATATTTGGCAGCACACTAATGTTCTGTGATGGCTTCTGTGATGCCCGTGCCCTAGCCCAGCAATCAAGAAACCTCAGTCCTCACCACTAACACCAGAGAGGGCATCTCATATATGAGAAAAGGATAAATACACAGTAAAGTACAGTTTCCCTTAAGAGTACACAGAGATCGCAGTCAGTCTGGGGCTGGTTGCTCCCTTGCTCTAGGTCCTCAATAAGACTCCCCACTAGCACAGCTATAGGGTCCAGATCTCAACCTAGCTGGGCAAGCTAAAGCCTCCAGTACCCTGTCTGTCCAACCTGTGCTTCGTGTCCCTGCCCAAGTAGCTGACACACACACACGCTTTGAGATAAGAATGTATACAACTTCACAGACACACGTGGGAAAGGCTGGCACAGATTCTCCAGCTGTGCCCCTATTACCCAAACTATATGGTAGTAGTTTCTGCCAACACCCAGCTAATATTTACCAGCTACTCAAAGGCCCTTAAAAGGGTGTCCAATTATTACTGTGCAACATTATTGTCCAATTGGTAAGTGTGACTAAACAGTCAAGGCTTATTATAGGGACTTGGTAATCTCTACACAAAACAGCCACAGTAGAAAGGGTTTAAAATATTTAATAATAAATACTAAAAACACAAGACAATACTACTACAACACAGCGCTAGTCAAGAGTTCAGAGATCACAGAGAAATACTTAAAACAATACAGTGGCAAAGTTCTGATATGAATGCAGAAAAACATTTAGTCTAATCTTTCTAATTCCTAGCTACTTCTAGGAGAAAAAACAGTTCTAACATACTACTTACATAAAGACAACAGGCAGAGTGCTGAGTTGGATGTTCAGACAAAAATGCTTAATAATCTCTGGTTCTCACTGTTTAAATTGAAACTGCAGTTCTGATAAAACATTACATCATTACACACTTTCCTGGTGTTCCCAGGCTGACAGAAGATACATTTACATTCTTTTACACTTAGAGCAATAAAGGACATTCCACATGTAAATTCTGGTCATTAACTTTAGCCTTAAAACCATAGGCAGGAAGTCTTCATCTAGCCCAGCTGGAGCTGAATTGTAAACATCAAAGGCAGTCTTGAAATAATTTTTATTTCAAAGGACCAACAATAAATGCTTGACTTAGCTTTCTTTACAGCAGAGAGCAATGTTGCCACATTATTTTAAGTTTAACATTCCACAGTATTTACAAATGATAGAATTATGTACCAAATTCTATTTGACTAGGCTGGCAGCCTTCACCTATCTCTACCAGTCTTCACATCCCCCCCCCGAGAACTCAAGCTAGTTTTTCAAGTGACCCTTGAGAAACGGCGCTTGAGAGGGTTAGGTCTATCTGAGTGTACCTCACCCCATTCCCTGCCTTGAGAACCCATCTACATTAACATTTCTACTTCCACTGCGGTGCTCCACTGACATATATACTTGCAACCCCAAGCTCCATCTTAGCAACTTGGCATTTTGCTGACTGGCTCTGTTTAACCATGTTAGAGGGTTGTGATCTGTCATAACAGTGAATTTCATTCCATACAGCTAAGGCTGAAGTTTCTGCAATGCCCACATTATATCTAGACATTCCTTTTCTACAGTTGCATAGCATTCCTCCCTAGGTTGGAGCCTATGACTGAGATAAACCACTAGGTGCTCTTCACCCTCTGAAGAAATTTGGCTATGTACAGCCCCCACCCCATGGTTTGAAGCATCCACCTAGACAACAAATTCTTTGCTATAATCTGGACTGGCTAACACAGGGGGTCCTCACAAAGCTTCATTAAGCTTCTGGAATGCCTGCTCACATGCTGTGGTCCACACTACCTTATCTGGCCTGTACTTCCTTGTCAAGTCTGTGAGGGGAGCAGCTACGGTACTATAAATGGGGACGAACTTTCTGTAGTACCCTGCTGTCCCTAAAAATGCCCTCACCTGCTTTTTAGTAACAGGTGCAGGCCATGCCTGAATGGCTTCCACTTTGGAAGGTTCTGGCCTTATCTTACCACTCCCCACTCTATGTCCTAGATAGGAGACATCTGCTATACCCACCTGACATCTGTTCAGCTTAATGGTCAGCCCTGCCCTCTGTAGTCTGCCCAGCACCTCCTTGACATGCTGAAGGTGTTCTGACCAGGAATGGCTGTAGATGGCAATATCATCCAGGTAAGCAAGGGCAAACCCTCCTGCTAGGATATGATCGACCAGCCTCTGTAAAGTCACTTGGGCATTCTTCATCCTAAAGGGCATCTTTGTGAACTCATACAAGCCAAAAGGAATCACAAAGGCTGACTTCTCTCTAGCACTGTGAGTCAAGGAAACTTGCCAGTAACCCTTGGTAAGATCAATGGTTGTAAGATACTTAGCCCAACCCAGCTGCTCTAGGGCCTCATCTGTCCTAGGCATGGGGTAAGCACCTGACTCTGTCCATCTAATTTCCTGTAGTCCACACAGAACCTGGTTCTTCCATCCTTCTTTGGCACCAGCACCACTGGGGAGGCCCAGGGACTGTTGGACTCTTGAATAACCCCTAGTTCCAACATCTCCTATACCTCCTCCCTCAGGCACCCTATAAGGGGCCTGCCTAATAGGCCTTTGAGGTCCTGTATACACCTGGTGGTGCACTAGGTCAGTGCACCCTGGTTTCCCAGTGAACATGTCCCCAAATTCCTGCAACACTGCTTGGATTTCTCAAACCTGGGTAGAAGACAGCTGCTGGGACATTGCTACCCCTTCCACCGAGATGTCAGCTCGAGCCTCACTGAGGAGATCAGGCCCAGATCTCCCTCGGACTCCTCCTGCAATCCACTGCAAATGCTCAGCACAAGGGTCTTCCTATAATGGTAAGGTTTCATCATGTTAACATGGTACAATTTGTGCCCCTGCCTTCTGCCTAGCAGTTCCACCATGTAGTTAACATCACTTACCTTTCTTACCACCTTGTAGGGACCCTCCCAAGCTGCTTGCAGCTTGTGGTGTCTGACAGGAATGAAAACCATTACCTGCTGCCCCACAGCATACCCTCCAACCCACACCTTCAACTAGTAATCTCCCCACTGCCTTCTCTTTTTCTCCTGTACCTACCTCCAACATAAAAAAAAAACTCTTAACTAAAACTTAAGCCCACCACATTAGCAGCAGACAACCTCCCAAGTGAATACCTACAAATCGCAGCTGATGCTCTGGCCTACCCAGCATCCATCTTGATTAACCGATCTCTGTCAGAAATTTACATTCCCACACTGTGGAAAGTATCGCATATAATTCCTCTCCACAAAGGCGGTAACCAATTACAGCCCCATAGCTATTCTCTCTCCACTCTCCAAAACACTAGAGAGATGCATACACTCTCAGGTCTCAGACTACCTCTTTACTAACAACCTCCTTTCCAATACTCAGCATGGTTTTTGACCAAACCATAGCACCACCACTGCCTTACTCTCCTTTACTAACACTATCCTTCAGCATAAAAACAATGGCTATCTCTCCTCTGCTACTTTCCTAGACCTATCTAAAGCATTTGACATGGATCCACACAAACAACTTATCTCTGTCCTCAATAACCTATCCTTCTCTCAATCAGTCACCAACTGGTTTCAGAGTTACCTGTCTGACCGCCAACAATCCGTTGTATGGCAGAATGACATATCTCCCCAAATACCTGTCTCCATAGGGGTTCCCCAAGGATCCATCCTTGGACCCCTACTCTTCTCTGTTTTCACCAATAATCTAGCCTCTGCCACCAAACATGGCACACTCATACAATATGCAGATGACTCAACCATCATCTGCTCAGCCCAGTCCCTACCCAAACTGCAAAAAGTCACACAGGAAGCCTTTTCCTCTGTTGAAACTTGGTTATCCGATACCCAATTAATACTCGACCCAAACAAAACTAAACTACTCATCTTCCAACCCACCAAACATACTCAAAACAACTCTCACTTTAACATCACAGCAAAAGATAACATCACTATATACCCAACTGAACACACCAAATTTCTAGGAGTGGAAATAGACAATAAACTAAAATTTGACATTCACATATCCATGACCATAAAAAAGTCCACAAAAAACTAGGAGCGTTATACAGAAATAAGCAACCTCTCACCAAAGCAGCAAAGATTTCAACAGCAAATTCCCACCTTATCACCACCTTACTTTATGCCTCTCCAATATATACCAGCCTAAGGCAATGCGATCTAAAGCTAGAAACCTGCTATAACAAAATCGCCAAATTCACCACAGGGGCATCCTACCATAGTCACAACTGTCTCTCACTTGCTGAACTGGGCTAGCTTGAACTCCCTCACCTCCTTCAATGGTATCAACTCCCACTCACCCACAAACTAGTAAACCATCCACTAAATGTCACATCCCTCCAGAATCTACTCCAACACTATCGCACCACCAGACCACTAAGATCCAGCAACAAAAATCACTAGCAGATCACTAAAGCCAGTAACTCTGCTGGTGAAGCACTATTCTCTTGCACCACAGCCAAATTATGGAACTCCCTCCTACCCACAATTACCTCCATACCATCATGCACCCACTTCAAAACTTTACTAAAAGCGCACCTAAAAACATGCTGGCTATGCCCTTGCAACTCCCACTGTAAAATCACCCACCCCATCCAACCACTACCTTTTTTTCCACTCCGCTAACTACCTTGATTATAGCAAGCTCAGATGCTCATAAGCCTAGTACTTATTATACAACAGGAACTTCTTATTGTAACATTTGTTAATGTCTGTTATGTACTTCACAGATAAAGATTCTAGTTGTCTACTGATGTACTGTGTTCTTCATCTGTAAATATGTTGTAAGTAATTGCTATGTTATATTGTTTATCATTATGTAATCCAATGTAACTACTGCCTGTTTATTTTAACTGTGGAGCTTTTCTCCCCGGGCCACCACTGAAAATGGACCTATGTCCAGTCGGACACTCCCAGTCATCAAATGTAAATAAATAAATAAGCTCGGGCATTCCTGTCATACCATACCTTTTTCTGTTGTTGGACTTCTGCCAGGTTCTTGTGAGCCAAGCCCGTGAGTTCCCTGAGCCTTTTCCTGAGGTTTAGGACATATGCTACAACAGACCCCTTGTGAGACTCGCACTCACCTTCCCTCTCATCTCAAATTAAGTCTAGAGGTCCCCTCACCCTATGCCCATACAGCAACTCAAAGGGTGAAAAACCTGTGGATTTCTGGGGAACCTCTCTGTAAGCAAACAATAGATGGGGCAAATATTTGTCCCACTCCCTCTTAAACTGATCTGCAAATGCCCATAGCATGGACTTGATTGTAGAGTTTAACCTCTCAACAAGACCATTAGTCTGGGGATGGTAGGGGTGGTCTTCATGTGCTTCAACCCACAGGACTTCCACAGACAAGCCAGCAGGTCTGACATGAAATTGGCATCTCTGTCAGTCAGTATTTCTTTTGGGAAACCTACCCTGCTAAAAATCTCTAACAAAGCATTTACCACCTTCTCTGCCTCAATGGAGGACAAAGCCACTGCCTCAGGGTATTGTGTAACATAATCCACTACCACTAGGATATACTTTGTCCCTGTGGAACTTGAGGTACTCAGAGGACCCACATTATCCATAGCTACCCTTTGAAATGGCTCCTCAATCACAGGCAAAGGCATCAAAGGAGCTCTCACCTTGTCTCCTGCCTTCCCTACCTTGTGGCACTGCTCACAGGTCCTGCAGTACCCTGTTACATCTCTGGAAATTCCAGGCCAATAGAAGTTCTGCATAACAAGCTTCTTTGTACATTTTATGCCCATATGACCTACAAAGGGAATATCATGGGCTATGGCTAGAAGCGCCAGATGGTAGGCTATAGGCACTACCAACTGCTGTACTTTTGTCACCTTCTAGCCGTCCCTCAGGGGTCCACTCTCTGTATAGTAACACTTTGTCCCAGTATACAGATCACCCTTTCCTTGAGAATCAGGTGCCTCCGTAGCTACCTGCCTCAGGCCTTGCAATGTAGGGTCTGTGAACTGAGCCTGTCTCATCTCTCTTCTTGTAACCCTTCCCAGCTCCCCTTCCATAGGAAGTCTGGCATCCTCTGACAGTGGTGCCTCACTGTCAGCCTGGGCACTACTACTCACCTCTACCTTTGCAGTCATTCTGTCAAAGGGACCATCAATGCCCACAAGCAGCTGTGGCTCACCTTCAGGCTCACTGCTACAGAGTAGCTCCCTCCCTGAAGTAATCACCATACCAGTACTGGCTGCAAGTATGCAGTCTGTTTGGGTCTCCCCCAGGCTACCAGACCCACATGCTTGTCTCTTAGCCTGACCACGTGTAACTGCATTAGCACATGGTAATGCCTCATCCAACTCCTTCCCTGTCAAGACATCTGCAGGATGGTAGTTCCATACCCGTGTTGTCTCAAGACAACCTACTATTGGCATTTTGTCTTTCCCACTTACTGGCTCCCTAACCTTTGGTTCCCCACCTTGCCTCCGTGGACACCTGTATGTCACATGGTCCCACTGGTTGCATTCAAAACATTTAACCCTAGCTCCTGGACGTGTACCTCAACTAGTGGCTTCCTCTGCTACTAGCAGATTTTGTTGTGGCAGTCTGTGCTGCCCAGCATGGGTTCCTTTAGACCCATGAGCAGTACGGGGGTCCCCTTCCTGTGCAGGGCTGCTCTGCTTGCCAGGTATAGGTCTCCCTTCTTCCCCAACTCATCTGAAGTAGCACATTGTCTATCAGCTAACCAGATCCTCATGTCCTCAGGCAAAGTGATAAGGGCTTGTTCTCTCACCAAAAGGTCTGCCAGGCCTTCAAAAGTGGTGACCTGACATCCACTCACCCACCTATGGAAATAAGTGTTCAGTTCAGCAACATATTCACACACATTTTCATCTGCCTTGCGTCTGTGATCACAAAACTTTTTCCTATACATTTCAGGTTTTAGCTTAAGCAGTTATAAAAGACATTTCTTAACAGCAGTATAATCAAAACATGCAACATCAGGCATTTTAGATAAAACAGTTGCAGCTTTACCATGGAGTAACGGGGGTCAGGAGCCATACCCAAAGCCCTTGGTCAGCTTCATACTGTTTACATACCCTCTCAAACATGTGAATGAAACTATCAAAATTATTCCCCTCTTTAAACTGCAGAAGAAGTTTACTGGCCTTTTGTGCTTCTGGGGTCCAGTTACTCCCTTCCCCATTACCTCCATGACTCTGGCAAAGAGTCAGCATCTCCTTCTCATGCTGCCTCTGCCTCTCTTGTTCCTCAGCTTGCAGAGGTAACAGTTTCTCATTCTCCTCAGCCTGCAAACATTGCAGTCTCTCATTTGCTTCTAATTCCACATGCCTGGCCTCCAACTCAAGTCTCTTTACCTCCAGCTGGATTTTTAAGTCCACTGCAGAAAGGTTGAGCTGTCCATTCTCCGAGGGAATTATATCTCTACTGCCAGTCTGATTGTCCTCCTGGTTGCTGTTTTCTGATGCAGCTGTAACCAAGGCTGCAATCAGGTCTGCCTTAATCAGGATTCCATGCACCAGTCCCCTAGCCTGGCACATCTCCGCCAGCTGGCTCCTTGTCAGCTTTCCATACTCCTCTGCTGACATGCTGCCTGCTCACCCTGACTATCTAAGATAACAAAAGAAATAAAACAATTCCTTTCTGAATTCTGAGTATTCACTGAGTGGCTGTTTTAGAATACAAAACACCTTCAACACTCACTGTACTCAAGCTACAAGATTCACTCTACCCACACCACTACAAGCCAATTAGTATTTGCCAACTAATTAATATGTGATGTGGATATCCCACGGCTGCCAAACAATTAATATGTGAGGCTATCCCAACCACTGGCACCAATCAATATGAGGATATCCCAACCACTGCCACCAATTAACATGTGGCGCACGTGCCCTAGCCCAGCAATCAAGGAGCCTCAATCCTCACTACTAACACCACCACACTCATATATGAGAAAAGGATAACAAATACACACAGTAAAGTACAATTTCTCTTAAGAGCACACAGAGATCACAGTCAGTCTGGGGCTGGTTGCTTCCTTGCTCTCCAGGTCCCCAATAAGACTCCCCACTGGCACAGCAATAGGGTCCAGATCTCAGCCTAGTTGGGCAAGGTAAAGCCTCCAGTACCCACTCTGTCCAACCTGTGCTTCATGTCCCTGCCCAATTAGCTGACACACAGATGCACACAGACACACACACACACACACACACACACACACACACACACACACACACACACACACTTTTAGATAAGAATTTATACAACTTCACAGATACACCTGGGAAAGGCTGGCAAAGATTCTCCAGCTGTGCCCCTATTAACCAGACCATATGGAAGTAATTCCTGCCACCACCCAGCTAATATTTACAAGCTACTCAAAGGCCCTTAAAAGGATGTCCAATTATTACTGTGCAATATTATTATCCAATGGTAAGTGTAACTAAACAGTCAAGGCTTATTAGAGGGACTTAGTACAGGATCACTTATAAGCATGTAATGTAAGCTAGATCTTAAATTATCTCTACACAAAACAGCCACAGTTGAAAGGGTTTAAAAATATTTAATAATCAATACTAAAAACACAAGACAATACTACTACAACACAGCGCTAGTCAAGAGTTCAGAGATCACAGACAAATACTTAAAACATTACAGTTGGAAAGTTTTGATATGAATACAGAAAAACACTTCGTCTAATCTTTCTAATTCCTGGCTACTTCTAGGAGAAAACACAGTTCTAACATACTACTTTCATAAAGACAACAAGCAGAGTGCTGAGTTGGATGTTCAGACAAAAATGCTTAATAATCTCTGGTTCTCGCTGTTTATATTGAAACTGCAGTTCTGATAAAACATTACATCATTTCATACTTTCCTGGTGTTCCCAGGATGACAGAAACTGCATTTACATTATTTTACACTTGGAACAATAAAGGACATTCCACATGTAAATTCTGGTCATTAACTTTAGCCTTAAAACAATAGGCAGGAAGCCTTCATCTAGCCCGGCCGAAGCCGAATTGTAAACATCAAAGGCAGTCATTAAATAATTTTAATTTCAAAGGACCAACAAGAAATGCTTGACTTAGCTTTCTTTACAGCAGAGGGCAATGTTGCCACAATGTTTTAAGTTCAACATTCCACAGTATTTACAAATGTTAGAATTATGTACCAAATTTGATTTGACTAGGCTGGCAGCCTTCACCCATCTCTACCAGTCTTCACAGCTTCAATCCAAGGCACCTTGCTCCATGTGACTGTATGATTGATTATGTGCTAATTTATCAGTTGTGACTTGTACTTTAGTAGTACATTTGAGAAATTAATGATGCAGTGCCAAAGGTTAACTATGACTTAAAAGGTGCTCTGAAAAGATACATGTATGAATTATGATGCATTTTGAGCATGTATGTAAATGGATGATACATGAAGGATTTCTGTGCCAAAATACAAGTGTCCATAAGCCTGGGTCACTGGCAGACTGTTATCAGACCAGTTAGCAGTGTAAGTGTTGAGTTTATCTAACAGAGCTGCAGCTGGATGCCCACTGCAATGATGAATGAAGAGTGCTTGATGGATAGTTCTGCTTCCTGGGGGGTCTCATTGTGGCCAAGGACTATCCTTGGATGATAAGAACATCCTGAGGGGGACATGGAGAACATGACTGGCAGAATTGTTGTGTGTATGAGAACATATGCACACACAGAGGTGGGTACTATATGCCCTGCATGCTGCTTTTATGTGTCTACCAGGAAGGTAAATGTCGTGGCATGGCAAAAATAAAAAAAGACCAATCAGACTCTATTTTGATATCCCAATATCCCAGTCTGTAGAATGTACCTAAAGGTAAATCATCATTGCAAAAATTGGACACCACCTCAGCATGCTTATTTAGTATGCTGCTGAAGATATGGGCTAAATGAGTGAGTGATTTAGTGAATTAAAGAAGCAGCCAGATGGACTACAGCAATATGTGGATTCTGTCTATAATTTATGCAGGAAAACTGATTTTACTTATCATTTTCTAACCTGTCCGTTGTTGACATCATTCACAGAAACCTAAAGTCCTTTGTAAAAGATCAGCTCCATCCCTTCCCTTTTACCTAGCACTACCATTTTTCTGTAACTGAGTGCTGAGGTAGCTTCTTAGCCTGTGGTTTCCTGCAACCCGAAACAGAGTAAAATGAATATCAGAAAATGAACAAATGAATGAATTAATGCTTTTCTTCTTTTACCCTGTGCCGAGTATTGGCATTCAGTAAGCATGCATTTATGTGTGAATGCGCATGCGTGTGTGTGTGTTTGTGTGTGCGCGCGTGTGTGTGTGTGTGTGTGTGTGTGTGTGTGTGTGTGTGTGTGTGTGTGTGTGTGTGTGTGTGTGTGTGTGTGTGTGCGTGTGTATGTGTGTGTTATATATGCACACGGGTTCACTTTATAACATCGAAATACTGAAATGTCGAATTTCAGTATCTCGAAGCTATAAAGTCGAATGTTAAAAATAGCGAACGTTCATAATCGCAAATTTGACATATGTTGAAAATATGTCAAATTTGCTGTTATGAAGTTGCGCTATGTAATGTCCAGGTTTGTGTTTTGTTGGTGCGTGGTGCCGTGTTTGGATGTAGGTGTTATGTCAGGTAAGTGAGTGTTTTGCAAGGGTTTTGAGTGGGAGTTGTGTGTGCGGGATTGGAGAATGTGCGTGTGAGTGAGCTTTTGTGTTGTGTTTGTGCAATCTCAGAGTTAGTATATATAAGTAGGGGGTGTGGCAGCCCATAGAAGTGCAGGGTGCTTGCCCCCCTGCTTATGTGTGTGTGAGTTGTGTATGTGTATTGTTTTTTTGTTTATGTTGTGATGTGGGTGTTGTGTTGTATGTTTAGTGTAGTGTGTGCGGTGTTTTCAGTTATGTGGTTTCGCGTTTTTTGTTTGTCGGTGTTTTGTGGATTCGGTTTTATAGTCTCGAGATACTGAAATTCGATATTTCAGCATTTCAAGGTTATAAAGTGAATCCATGCACACACATGTAATTATGTGCTTGGGTACTATGTCTTGGGATATTAATTACTGTCCTCTTGTCTTTGCCCACCCACTATGCAGGGGAAATGCCTCGTATTTCCATATGTTTCTTTTAGTGCCCATCATCCAGACATGGTAACTTTAGTGCAGGGCAAGAGATGATGTAATTATTCCTGGCAAGTGAGAATTCACAATACATAACTGTTCCTTCCTTCCCTTTCTTTCTTTTGCGATTGTGCACTCAGTACTAAGCTCTGTCCCCACTCAGCTTCCTTTAGAGTAGCAGAAGGCATAGACAGTTTTAGTCACAAGTGAACTATTGTGTTTTTACAGCTATAGCTCATAGGGAACTTCCCTCAACCTGAGTAGAATATTTTTGTTAAAAATTTGACAGACTAACAATGCAGTACTTTCTGCAGTTAATAACTCACTTGACTAACTTGACTAAATATGCCTATAATGTGATGAAGATTCCATTAAGTGTAACTACTTCTATGTCTTAAAATCCAAACACTTCTATTGTAATTAAAAAAATAATCAGATGGTTAGCGCATAACATAGAGTTAATTATGTAATTAAATGAGTATGCAATATTTTTATGGCCCTAATGTACTGCAAACTATTTTGCTGAATCTTTTTTGCCAAATTTTTAAATAACCAGTTACATTTAACATTCATGTATTGTAATTCTAGTTTTAAAGTATTTTTAATTCAGTGTGTGCTGTAAGTTCCTTGCTTGCATTACGTGTTTGCATGTGTTAACAGAATGTTGCAAGATAACTTGTTAAACTTTTTCTTATTTTGTTCATCTGTGATTATGCAAACATCTGTTGAATGTGATGATGTAATTAGTCAAAACAAGAGAATGTCTACCATAATTAGGTCCCATATGTCCTTGTTAACCTTGTTAGTAGAAGCAGTAACCTCCTTTACAATGTTACAGAAAACAGGACTGTATGTGTTGAATCCCAGGTTAGATTTCATTCTCTCCTCTATCCTAATCTTATACAGGTACTGCTGTGAAGTAGGCTTTGCATACCACAGGATGTATTAAATGGATTTTGTTAATGTTAGATACGAGTGACATTGAAGGTAATGTGAGTTGGCCTCTGTGCTACTGTACTATATAAATTTGTAACAATGTTGCTCCTGCAAATTATTCCACATGTATCTTTGGCAGAAATGCTTGGCTGTATGAGAGTCACCTATAGTAAGAAAACATGTATGTACTGGTAAAGCGAAAACAGGGAGACAGTAGGCCATGAACAGGAAAGTATGATGTTGAGGTGTTGCATCAGAAGGATGATTGTAAGAAGGTGCTGCATGTGGTGTGGGAAATGAGCTATAAGTGTATTATAGTCATACAATGTCTGCTAGCTTTTTCATCATTGTAATGTAGACAGCACTTCATCAGAACTGAATAAACAAATATCATTTCCTGTTTAAATACATACAATAGTCAGATGATACCACACTTATGTATTAACAATTAGGTATATGATCAATATAAATAAATTTGATCAGTATAAATAAGTACTGTGTAAACTGTTGAAACAAATACCTACATAAAAACACATCCAATAAAATTCCTATAGAAAAAATAATTAGTTATAACAGTAACTAGTCCTTCATTTCAACTAGGAAATAAATATTAGCAATAAATCTTAGTTGAATAATCTAATGCCTAGAACTTCTATAACTTAGAAGACAGTGATTTTATCACACTGTGTAAAGAAATAACATCATTTAATTTAGACAGCACCTGGTTTAAAGGATGAAATGGTTTAACATTCAATAAACATGTTTTTATTGGCTACTTAGACTACTACATTTTTTATAGTTGGTGGTCGTCTGGCTGTGCGTTTGAGTGTATTTTTTTGGAACTGAGTATCTGTTTCTAGAATCAAAGCATGAGCCACATAAATGTGATCAGGGGAACATTCATGAACGAAAGACTAGAAGTCAGTTGTCTTTCTTGCGTTGTACTTTTGATTGCTTTACAATATATCTTAAGGCATGGTAACCATAAAGTAACAGTTACTTTGTCAGAATTCACCTACCCACACCTAGTTTGCCCACCTTTGAGAGCAGTTTGATTTCATAGTGATAATTAAATTGGGATGTAGGATCATAGGAGCATAGGAGGTGACTAGGCTTATGACCCTGGGGCCCTTACAAGCCGAGCCAAGTTTTTACTAATTTCCCTCTAGTATCAGTGCTATAAGCAGACCTAACTCAGCATCTACTGCCCCTGTCCAGAAGGGATGCAGGTGAGATCCCTGGGGTGAATTTACAATAACCCATCCAATCATCCAAATTACACTTAAAAAGGTCAGTGATGGGCTTTGCCTCACTTGAATTGGCAGCTTGTTCCAGAGTATGTGCAGCTTTTGGGAGATGAATCTGTCTCTCCAGCAAGTCCTGTTGATGTTGCATTTCAGGTTAAGATCACCAGAGTGAGTACAACTAGTGCCATTTGACTTGTGAAAGTGCAGCATTTCCATCAGGGCTGGATCTGAGGTTTCCTTATATGCAGGTTGACAAATTATCTGTATGCACAGTGACACTATTTAATTATGTGATTATCTTGTGTAGTTATCCATATTTTCCACTGACACAGAACATTGCTGTTACTGCAGAAGTGCCCTTTTTGGTGTAGAGTTTATCAGACACTTCCACCAGCACCTGTTTGCAGCTATATCCTAAGCACAAATGCTAAGAAATGGATATGATAATATGCAGCAGGCGATGACTGTTTGAGACTCATGCACAACAAAAATAAGTTTCTAAGCTCTTAAAGAGGATGGTGTAAAGCACTAAAATATGAGATATTAAAACAAAACTGGATTATAAAGTTACATTTTGTAGTGTAGTCAGTACAGGGTATGCATTTAGGAAGCGACACAACCTATAATTAAAGGAACAGTTATACCATTTTAATTTGAAAGTTCTGTATAGAAATTGACTTAGTTTGCGGACTTAATGAATTATCTGTCCAGTTGTTCTGTGGCATGGAGCTGCTGATGGAAAGGATTAGGCTGCTGGCCGTAATCCAGTTTTAATGATCCACACTACTAAATTTTGTGGTTTTATATTTTACGATACAACACAGTATCACTGACTTATTACTGTTTTCTTCTGTAAGGATTTAATTAGCCAGATCAATCCCCAGAATTTGGTTTTATGTAACACAATGAGTCACTGATGCATTAACTAGAATTTTGTTGTGATGTTGCAGTGAACAGCTGATTATAAAAAAATAATGTAGCTATAAACATACCACTCAACTGTCCAGATTTTCACAGAATGTTCACATTTTTGCCTCATATTTTGGTCTGTTCTTCATAAAATTTGTTGTTTTCTGGCAAATCGTTCAATGTTTTAAGCCCTTAAATAAAGGCACACATTTGAGTTTCAGACTTCATATCTTTAAGAAAATGCATGCACATGGAAAACCTGTAATTCTAGCAAATTTCTAAGAGCAATACAAAAAAATTGCCCCTCATTTTTGGCATTTGTCCCCCACTATTTTGAGCTTTGTGTAGATTTCTTGTGCTTGAAGGTTGAGAGATATGACCATGATAATGTTTGCTGTATGTCAGTGATCCAGCATAGTCCAAATGAGAAAAAATAATTGCATCTTAAAAATAATAATATACAATAAGTAGCAAATTAAGCAACGATCCTTCAGTCCATTGCATACAGATCATATTCCCAACTTGCAAAATGCAAAAAAATAAAAAAAAAAACACAGAATTCAGGCCTGAAAATAAGGCTAAATGTATATTGACATTTAAACATACTTGAGTTTATTATTTGTGTTCAGCTAACTTCTGATAACTGAAGAAGAAGAATTTCAGGGAACTAGGTACCATACTTTGCTGGATTGCTTCAGTGACTATTCTTGCATTAACCAGCCAAGCTACATGTAAGGTACCAAGTAAATTGTCATGTGCAGAGAATTATTAAATTAGACAACTATAGTAATAAGACTGAATGCAGCTGATGTCCACTTAAGTGGCTAGTTATAACCATGGCTATTGAGCAATCTAACACAGACCTCAGTGTGGTATATGACTTATCTGATGCAATTACTATAAAAGACTAGGTAGCACTCCAAGTAATTCATTCTGTAACCATTCTTATGAAACATTAATACGGGCTTTGGCAAGCGAAAACAACAAATTATAAGTTGAATGATTAGCAAAGGGTGGTCATTGGTTAGATAATATGGACCAAGAGATTTGCTAAGTTAGTGTTCCTGTAGAGAGCTCAGATTATCAGATGCCATAAGATGCAGTCTTTATTCTGGCCATCAGGCATACCTAAACATAAGATGTGTGTTAATATTGCATAAAATCCTTAGTGTTTCCTCTGTGTAAGGGTTAATTGTGATGTGTATATTGATAATCTAATGACTATAATTGTTACTTTTGGAAAAGCAAGGCCAGTTATGCAAGCAAGGGGAAATATATACTAAGCCTGAGATCACATTGCCCCATAGTATCCCCAGCCCTCTGAGGTACAGTGACCATGGAGTTAGTGTTTCTATGTAGCAGGGTCAGGGTGGAGGCATGAAACTCTTATCAGGGAATACAGGGGAGTGTGAAGCCTGTCTATAACTGCGTTAAATGCTTTGCGGTGAGTTTTTACATTTGTTGTAGCTCACTGGAGTGGTCCTTGATTTTGATTTTTTTGGCATTAGAGGACTGACTTTTGGGATCTCACAGAATAGGAAATCCTAATTATAATAAAATGCAATTTTGGATGAATATGAAGGGAGCCGTCCCTCAAATGATGTGCATTGACCTTTGAGTTGATTACAAAAAGTAATGCAGTTTAGGGCGATTTGCCCTCTGCATGGGAGACACAGAAAACTTTCTTCCACATAAAAAAGAAACATTTACAAGTTTTTATCAAATCTCATTTGAAACAGATATATATCGATTTGTCAAGCTGCATGCCCATTAGCGCACAACTCGATAAACAAATACAGTTGATACTCAGTCATGCAAACTCAGGAAACACGTGCTAACATGGAATCATTACTGCTCCTTCTCATGAGTGTGGAGCTGGGAAACAAGTGCTAACATGGGTTCATTACTTCTCCTTCCAATAACTGGGGACCTAAGAAAAATCTGCTAACATAGATTTATTACTGCTCCTTCCCTTAAGTGAGGATCTAAGAAACAAGTGCTAACGTGGGTTCATTACTTCTCCTTCCAATAATTGTGGACCTAAGAAAAATCTGCTAACATAGATTTATTACTGCTCCTTCCCAGAGACTTCCCATACTCTGGAATAAACTACCTATCTGTATCAAACAAAGCTCTTCATTAGCACTCTTCAAGAAAAATCTTGATGATTGGATGGGAAATACGAAATTCACCCCGGGGATCACCTCTGTGGCTCTGCTCGACAGTGGCACAGGAAAATAATTTTCTTGGGTGGCAAAAGCCAGGGTACCTTTTTGGCTGGGCTTGTATAGCCCCAGGGCTGCTAGCCTAGTACCTACCTATGAACCTATGAGTGAGGATCTAAGAAACAAGTGCTAACGTGGGTTCTTTACTGCTCCTTCCCATGATTTCGGATCTAAAAACTAAGTACTAACATGGGTTTATTACTACTCCTTCTGATAAGTGCAGATTTAGGATACAAGTGCTAACATGGGTTCATTAGCGCTCCTTACATGAGTGTGGATCTAGGAAACACATGCTAACATGGGTCATGTAGTGGGGCAGGTCCATTAGAGCTTGTTTCCTGGTTTGCTGTGCTCTGCTTCAGTACATTGACCTAGACAAGTTTCATGTTCAATGACCCACAATTTGACCTAACAGATCTCTCCCTTTCAAGTGTGTATATGTACATGTGTGTGTGTATGTATGTATATATATATATATATATATATATATATATATATATATATATATATATGTATATATGTGTATTTAATTCAAAATTAATATTTTTTTTTGCAAGTGTAATTTGGAAGATTATCTATAAATTGCCAGCATCCTCTATAGTATCCTTCTGTTCTTTCTCAAAAAAAAAAAAAAAAAACTGCTGCTGTAATCAAATTATCCACACAACTCCCCCTTTTCAAATTCACGTTTTCTTTTGCTTCTCCCAGGAGCACATAGAGAGATCACTTGAACAGTCTCTCTACCTCCGAAGTGTGTTTTGATAGTGTTAGCTATAACATTTGTCTTTACATGCTGCATAATATTAGAATCTGTTACATTGTATTTGTCTGCTTTAATTTCAAATATGAACTTAATTCACAATGAGCTAATGCAAGTATCTGCCATTGTTTGCCTGGGATCTCCACATGGGTAGCTTTTAATGCATTTTGCCCAGCCTATTTCCATGTGCTGTCCCCAGGAATGCTATGACATTACAGTAACTTTTCCAGTCACCACATCCAACATAGTCATCTTCCAAACACAAAAGGCCACCAGTCCCATTTTGGTTGCAGTTCTGCTAACACTGGTGACTCTGAAAAAAAATACTTACGTCATGTTCTTTTCTAGCAGAAGCTTACTTGACCAAATTCTATTGCTTCACAATATCACTATCACCCAATGGATTATAAGTTTAACTGACTTCAAATATAAAGCAGGTTGCCTTACACAAATGTCACTCTTTCATTTGCTGTTTGCAGCTTACCTGCAATGCAGCTACATGTAACATAGCATATGTTTTAGTGTCTGTCTTGCATTGCTCACCATTTTGCTATGAGGCAAGAAGCAAGGTCAGGTTTCCCATGACTGTGTGCATATCTAGCTGTCTTTCTTTTAGACTGTGTGACTTATGACCTGAATGTGAAACATGCTTTTTAGGTATGCCTTTGTGAATAAATACTGTAAGGAAATACACAGTGTTGTCATTGTTTTGTTTGCGGCCATCTATCTATTACCTATTGTTGGTCGACTTGAATGCTTTGAACTCATCAGTTAAGAGATTGAACAGACAAAATAACAGAGCTTGCCTATGGCAGCTGCATCCTACAGCCTTTGTGCAGATGTGTCACCTACTATCGTGTGATACCATCATTGCCTGTTGGCATTCCTTTAGTTCCTTTCACATGTTTCATTGCATCCATTTTGCATATGTTCAAGGAAACCTATATGGAGCTATGCACTCACATCCTTCCTGAAGCTAGGTTTGTGTTTCATGTTGCATCTTGCAGCTTATTCCCATGGACAGCCAAGTTAAGTGACTGTACTAACATTATGGCTGTATGCCCATACCACGTAACATCTGCACTTCTGTGATGTCCTTTGCCTTGCATCTAAATGGACTGCTTTACCATTTATGGCTTATGCTTAAGTATGTAAAACCTCAGATATGCAGGCAGTCTGTGGCCAGCTAACAGAATTTTATTAAGCTTACAAATTCACTCAGGACCAAAATGTTCCTCGTGTTGTACTAATTCTAAATCTTGTGGTTGTTACCACAACTTGCATGCTGGACAGCCAATCATACTGTTGCATTATTGAAATAAATACTTTTATTTTTAACAGTTTGGCAGCAAACCATTTTACACTTGGTTAGCCATTCATTTTCTGACACCAGCTTTGTCCTACACAGGGTCACAGGCAGAGCCAGAATTCCCCTAAGAGTTAATAGACATGAAGCAGAGTACAACGTAACCATGTTTACCATACCTTCTTTCTGGACCCTTTAATCTACACTGGTTTTGCCCCGAGACTGTTTCCTAATTTATAAGTTAATGTGACAGTAGACCATTTAAAGACCATCTTGCATCATCCTTGCTTTTCTCAACTAGTACAAACTCTGATATTCTCCAAGATTCAGTGCTAGGGTCATTTCTACTTCTCACTTCTTTCAAGTCTCTTCTTTCTCATATCTACTGTTCCGATGTCATTTCAAATGTTGATCATCTTGTCACTTATAAATCCTCTCCATCTTGCTTTTTCATCAAATTTAACCTCCAGCAGGACGCAATAAATCTCTTTGACTAGCTTAATGTTAAATAGTATATTCTGCACTGAAAATAAACCTGACAATATTCTTTGATATCTTAATCTGGGTTTTAATCATCCACGCAGAGAAGAATAATTTTGAAATGGTTTGGAGTTGTTAAATAAAACAACAGGAAAAACTCACTTTATTAAGACATACCCCATTTCCCCCCATTTTGGTACATGGTTTAAGTGACAAGCAGCATAGTAAGAATTTAAGAAGGGAAAATTGTTTTTGTTTGGAAATGAATGCTGACAATAGTAGTATTAAGTGTTGTATACCTTCGTTAAAGGTTGTGCGTCAGGGCTGGTAACTCGGCACGTAAAAATCAACTACCAATCATTAGCGGACTGGAGTTCCGCTGTGGCGACCCCTAACCGGGAAAAGCCGAAAGACACAAATCTAAAAAAATTGTGACATTTTGGGATGTAATACCGAACTTAGGTGATCTCTAGGAAATGGCCCCAAATTTAGGTATAAAAAGGGCAAACGTTAAAGAGTATATTACAGGTAGACAACAGTAAAGTTACTTTACTGCAAACTGATAAGGTCATGGGCACTTACATATCTGTTTTTGTAACATTTGTACTGATATCATTGAAGAGCTATATGTTTGTTTACAGCTTTTGTAACAAACAATACATATTAAATATCAGTTGGTATAGCATATATTGCCATTTGTGATTGCTGCAGTTGTTTTAATGTTGAAATGACAACACATAGATTAAGTACAAGGAAACAAGAACATTTACGTTGCATCAATAAATAAGATATGAAAAACGCCTTATACAAACATACTGTATGCTGCTGTAAGTTAAATCAAGGTAGACAAAAATTCTGTATTAGTATTATTGATTATGAACAAATTGACTAAAGAGGTGGGAACTATAAAAATGCAGAGAGACTTAATGTCAAATAAATTTAAATGCAGACAGATATCCCAATTTGAATAAAATAATTAATATTACATGTGTTTGAGACCTAGGGGCCTAAAGAAATGAGTAAATGTATGTGAAATGTTGAATGTAATTTTAAATGGTTAACAGTTTTCTATTTTGGATTATTTCTAACATAAGTAACTAATTTCACCACAGGTTATTAGTTGTTTTAGTTAACTTATTAATTAATTAATTGATTGTTTATCATATGATTTGACAGTATTTAAAATGAAGTTAAGTGTATGATACAGAATGAAAGTACTTAATAAATTTATTTGGTTCCTGAGTTGGTTTTCACCTATCCTGGCTTTAAAGTTTGTTACAAATCCATTAATGATGAACACACCAAACTGCTGTCTTCCTTTAAATCCTTAGGTATTGTTTTTTACTTTGTATCTCCCTAAAGACATCTACCCTGATCAGCTCAAACAGAATTATTCATATGGTCTTTATCTAGCATAAGCTCTTTAGATTCCTTCAATCTGATGTGAGATCATCCATTAGCACATGAAGAACTCAAAATGCAACTATAGTCTTTCCCATAGAGCTAATACAGCCAGTGAGGTTCTGAATGACTTATTGATCCTGTGTAATATATAGATTCATTCGCTTGTCCCCACATATGAGCATCAGTGCACCATGCCTTGACAATTAATCGGCTTCTCATAAAAGAACACTCTACCTTTTAACACTTACAACATGTAAGGTTCTAAATCCCTCTCCTCAGCTTGCTAAAATGAACACTTTATATTGTTAGATTGTACTCTGATGGAACCATACCTCTCAACTGTCCAGAGGTTTGCCTGATATTTTTGTTCTCTCCCTCATAGCATTTTTGGTTTTCTGGCAAATAATTTAGGATAGAAATCACTAAATAATGACAGACATTTGGGTTTCAAAGTTCATATTCTTCAGAAAATGCATGCCAGCACTAAATCTTTTATTATATCAACGTTCTAAGTTTATAAGAGCAATATTTAAAATCTGTCCTTATTTTTGGGCCTTCGTCTACCTATAGTTTTTGGCTTTGTCTTGATTTCTTTAGCTAACAGTTTGAGAGGTATGGATGTCACACTGCTACTCCAGAGAGGTTTGAACTGCCCTGAGTGAACTGGCCATACCTTCTCTGATCTTAGGCACAAATATTTGAATGCTTTCATGAGCTCCCCCTCCCCCCCACTGCTCTCCAAATGAAGAGCAAAAAAAAAAAAAAAAACAATTTTGGATCTTCACATTAATATAGGAAGCTGATTGGCTTCCTATAGTAATGTTAGCTATCAACAAATCCACACACTACTAGCCCTCGATGAAAAACTGAAAAAAAGTCTTCTGATTGACATCCTACCGTAATCCAAAGAAGTATTTTTTTGCTCTTCACTTCACAGCCCCATAAGAGCAAAAAAAAAAAAAAAGTGAATCCAAGTGCCTTTCTGTACCAGCATTTCAGTATGAAAAAAGAGCCTGCACCTGAGGCAATTGCCCCATTCACCCTACCCTTACTGTTCTATGGTCCACACAAACAAAAGAAGGACATATTGACTCAACACAAATGGCATTGCAGTTGAAAAGCAAACAGAGCAGAGAAGCAAGCACCGTGAGGCAGCAATGATAATTGCTGTGTTAGTTGTTGTCCTTGCGGGAAATGCAGATTGTATGTACATATGAACAAAAGCAAGTCCTTTGAAACAATAAATGTCAATAGGAATTTTGAAATCAGACAACGAATAACTTGCACTAGTACATGGGTATTTTATGTTGTCATTTGTTATCATTCTGCCTTTTATGTAAAAAACCTTCAATGATGTTTAAAAACTAAGATGTCAGAACATCTTAGTGGTATCAGATGTAAAATAATAAATAATGCTTTATTTAAATACAGTTTAAAACATACCAGTGCTGCAAATGGAAAAATAAAGGTGACGGACAGTTTAAAGTTGCATTAACACAAAAAGAGAAGTAACTTTTGGATAATATATATAATCCTGGACAAATTGTGTATCTATGAACATTTCATGTGCTTTCATTTGTTTGACTTGCTTTTGATCATGAAGCTATGCATTAGGTTTTAAAAGTATTCTTTGAAATGGGAGTTTTAGTTTACATTGAAGGTGGGGGGGGGGGTGTTTGCCGAAACTGGTGTTTTTCACAATGTGATGGTTTATGTAATTTTGCTTGTTTGGATTGAACTAAACAACATCTTTACCTTCAGTGTGATTTCTGAAAGATTCAGTGTTGTTCTTTTGTTCTTTTGTTTGATGAATTTTTGGTGCAGTGCTGTTCTTTTGTTTGGTGAATTTTTGGCTGGAACTTGTACACTTATACTGGCTAGGAGAACCTGGCAAGGGCTGTTTAAAAATACCAGTAACTAAAAGAAGTTAATCTTTAATTGAAGGTCATATACAGGCATGTGTATAACAGAAATAAATAGTCATCCTTTAGGAATATTGAAATTATTTTAGCCATTTTTACATGAGTGACACATTGTAGTGTTAGAAAAACCTTTTCAAAACATTTCTGCCATGAAATTAAATGTTAGGAGATTTTCTCATATATATATATATATATATATATATATATATATATATATATATATATATATATCACTTCACAATGTGGTAAATTTGAAATAAGATAAAGTTCTACCATTTTTTACACCTGATTTTTTTTCAACAGAAACTGAGTACTATTTTTGTATATGTGTATCCTTTCTCTGTAATAAAAGTGAGTATGCATTTGACTAGTAATACCAAAATCATTTACTAAAGTTAGCTTTGTCAGTCAAGGAGTAATAAAAAGCTTTAAACCTAATTAATAGTGACTCTCACCATATGAGCAAGTGGTCCATAAAGTGTTGATGTCAGCGGACGAGATGTGTTACGTTGAGAATATGTCACCAAACCAAGAATACTGAAACGGTGTAGTATTTTCATCTCAACATTTTTTCAGATCTTTGCATTGCATTTTAGGGAAATAAATCTGCAGTAATAAATCCGGCTGCAGAATTAGTAGTACAACAGAAACTTTTTAAAGGCTGGTTTGCAGGGTGGCTTCAAATATATGAACTGGCCTTCATTCAACAGAAGTGTATTTATGGGAGATATGCAGAGATAGGCACGTACTAGGCAGGTGAACAGACAGATCATTTATAGCCTAGCTTTAAGATCCCATTTTGTCAATGCCCTTCAACACAAAGTAACTAATTTCTTTCACTTTCAACGAGGGTTTGAAGGGCCAGAGATGGGTGAATTTATAATTTTCTATTCATTCATCCAGGTTGATTAGGGAGCTGCTTTGATTTTTATTTGAGAGAAATCTACTCCTACGCACAAACAGTAATTCTGAGTTTGTGGTATCTTGGGGAATTAACCCTACTGATATCAGCTTTACATATAAACAACAGCAGTAATATGCAGGACACAATCCTACCAACAAACACACACATTGGGGTATATAGGGGAGAAGTTCCGCTGTTAATCACTTTTCTAGTGTAAAGGAACATTTTAGAATTTGCTGTTTTTTTTTTTTTTTTTTTTTTTTTGACAATTACATTTTAATTTTCAAAGTGTTGGAACTCACACATTTGATAGAGAACTGGATCTTGGCAGGTTTTGTACCAACCAGTTCATGAATTCTTATAGAGTGAGGCAGAACATGCAAAATTACACTTCTGTGGATTCACAATGAAATAAACTACTTTTTTCCCCCTGGGAGCAGTTTGCCCCCACCCTAGTCTACAGAGGAAGATCATCTGCCCAACCATACCGGTGTGTAATAATCTCTGAGGCTGAAGCATCTCAGGGAAAAGATGCAGCAAATTCTAAGTGTCACTGGTTCACACAGTCAGCCAAAATAAATCACGATTCACAGTCAGGTACAGTAAATTAGGATTTGCACTATTGATCTTCTGCTGCGGTAGCGTTGTCGCCTCACAGTAAGACGCTGTCCGGTTAGATTCTCAGCTAGAGCGTCTTCTGCGTGGAGACATGCGTGAATGGGCGTACCTTCATTGAAGGTTCTGCATCAGGGCTGGTAACTCGGCACGTAAAAATCAACTACCAATCATTAGCAGACCGGAGTTCCGCTGTGGCGACCCCTAACCAGGAAAAGCCGAAAGACACAACAACAACTATTGATCTTCTAAGAAACATAACTCTCCAAGGCTAGATCATATAGGAAGAAGGCCAGCACATTAGTGACTCCCAGTATCCACTCCCAGTAACACCTCACCCCCTACTATTACTTATTGACTGATATATCCACCTGTGTTAGCCATTATTGTATACAATGTCTTTTTTGCTAAATGTTTTGTTAATTCATTTGTAGAGAATCACATCGTACAAGACTTTTACTGTAACATGTAATATTATATCATTTTACTTTGGAGCTTTTCTCCTCTGGCCTCCGCTGAAAAAAGGGCTTCAATCCAGTCAGACTATCCCTGTCAACAAATGTCAAGTAAATAAATTAAATTAGGGATCTCAGAAAAGCAGAATATAAAGTAGTCATTCAGAGAATCATACTTACTAACTTAATCACTTACAGAAGTAAGAAACAGTATACAAATTGACTGAAGTCACTCAACAGCAATAAGAACACTAAGTGAATGTGGGCACCTGAGTGCCTTGTCCATCTGTCCATCCATCCATGTACCCATTCAGCAGAAGTATAAAATTCAGCAGAGAATACCATCTTTTTAGGTTCATAGGTAAGTAATAGGCAGTAAGTCTACAGCTTCACTCTCAAGGTGAATGTCTTGGCACCCATGTCTCAAACACAAAGTAAGTCAGTTAGGACTGGCAACCCACTCATAATCCTTTATATTGTTCTTGAAAACTATTGGTACAACACCTGCTAATAAAACAAAGACTCATAAGTAGCATGTGTGAATACATTTGATGAATTAGATCAGCAAATGGGCACAGAGTCAAAGTAACAGACAGGAAAACTTCAGAGATAGTAGAAAGTTGTTCCGCAAAAATGGAGGAAAATTTAAAATAAAATGGGGACAAGGTTAACAAGTACACATTTGAAAGTTCTATCATTATATGTAAATTGTATTTAAATTAATAGTAGGTGGAATACTGTCTTGCACTGCTTTATGTCTAACCAGCACAGTGTATTTTTCTGCAGAAGATTGTGTAGAGTTTTAGTACTTTTGAAAGGGTTTCATATGACAGACCAAAAGACATTGACTCCATACCAGAACAGACTACTACAGATGTAGCCCCCAGATCTGACAGTCTCACTCTATGGTTCATTTATCACAACAAAGACTTTCTTATTACTCCTGCACCCCACATCTCAAACCTCTTCTTAACACAAAACATTATAGCCACCATCTGAAAATCAGCACTTATTAACCACCTTCCAAAACAGCCCAAATAAGAAAATGCTTATTCAGGCAATGTCAGTCTTCAAAAGCTTCCAACATAACAAAGCAGAATCTGGATAACATAAAGGTATTGGTAGTCAATGCTAGGAGCCTTAACAAAGTCTCCACTCCTTACAAGCACTCCATGCCCTGGACTACATCAATATGTGCATCATGGTAGAAACCTGGTTAAAGACTTTTGAGAGCACCCCGCCAGTTCAGGGTTTCAGTGCCTACTATACATTCAGGCCCACTGCAGTAGATAAAGGCAGTAAAGGTGACTGCATCTCGTTATCTGTAAAAGAACACTTCACCTCCAGATTATGTACAGAAGATAATCTTAGAACTCTACCATGTCCCACACCAATGTACGATTAAGAAGACCACATAATAGTTATCTACAGGACTCCCTCTATGTCCACCTTAGCCAATATTCCCCAGCTTACACGTATGACATTCCTATGCAATACGGCAAACGCCATTCTCCTAGGGGACTTCAAATACCCTCCCATTAACTAGGAGATGTATACATCCTCTATTTCTTATTGTTTATTGACTTTTGCTTACTAGTATGGTCTGACTCAGTGGAGGCCCAGGGAGAAGATCTCCATTAAAGTTACAAAAAATTTATAAAGATAAAAGAATTTCAGTTTCTTAATAGTAAAAATGCGGTTTTATTTTCATGCAATGGGTAATACAATCAAGACAGAGGTTAATACAATTTGATTTCTGTAGGAGTGTTATTCAGTAATAAACAGCAATATACAAATTGCATTCACATAGGACAGATGGAAAGCAGTATATAATTATAAATGTAGATAGTATTTATTTATTTACATTATTTACAGGATAAGGTAAAAGAGCTGAGAATTAGGTGTTGCTGATAGTTTAGAGATCTGAGAGAGTGAGAGAGAGAAAGTTAGTCAGTCTGTGAACTAGAACAGATACAGGAGGATATTAGGTACTATTTTAGGCTGTGGTACAGCTAGATACACAGCCGTTCTGGTTTAGTGTGATAGGCAGGGAGTTCCACTGTCTGGTGACATAGGATGAGTATAGTGAGTCTCCAGCTGTATTATTGGATTTAGAAGTTATTAGTAGGCTCTGATTACCTAAGCTAAAGCGACATGGTAGGGAGTAGTGCTTCAGAATGTTTTGTAGAGAGTGGTATGTGTATGGCATGTGTATTATTTTGTGGTCAATTTGAAGTTGATTGAATGCATGTCCAGAGATTTCTGGATTTCATCAATACAATCTCTCTCTGGAGCAGTTAGTCTGCACTCTACCCATGGCTGTTAAAATCCTAGTCTTTATTCCCATCAATATGGATGAGCAATACTCTAACAATTGTAACCCGTGGTCATCTAAACAACAAACCAGTCACATTCATCTCATCTTAAGATGATTATGCCAGGGCTAATCTACTGAAACTGAGTGGTGACCCGGCTAAATTCAACATCCCTTCCAGCTTGATGACCTCAGTGCTTAAGCAGAAAACTTTATTGCCAAATTCTATGCACATCTGAATAGCTACACAGATGCATCTGTCTCCCCTCTATAGTAAAGACAAATCCAAATTAAAAAATAAACTCCTATGGTGGAAATCAAATATAAACAAGCTCTATATTAAAAAGGAAAAAGCTTAGTGCACACAAAAGTAAACATAACTGTCAAGATGAATAAAAAACTATTGCTAAACTTAACAGGGAACTTCACAACCTGATCAGATCAACCAAACAAGATACGAGGTATAAATTCCCACCCAGGCAAAGGTTAACCTCAAGGTTTTCTTTAACTGTGTTAGAAACTGTAGAAACAATGCCCCAACTGTGCAGATCTAATAGTAAATTATATCACATACTCAGACCCAGAGGATGTAGCCAATCTGGTAGTAGTTAAATTTATTTCTAACTTCACCCTGTTTTTCTTCCTACATTCCCAGATCTCATGCTTGCATCTATACTCACTCTTCAAATCTCCCATGAACAAGTCATCAAGGCACTATTCAAAACCAAGAACACTGCTTCTATGCAGTCAGATAATATAAAGGGCTGCTTAGTGTCAAACCATCTATGGAGGTTATTCAGTGTCAGCCTCCAAACAGGCTTTACGCTGGATGAATTGAGGACAGCAACTGTCATCCAAGTGCTTAAAGGTGGGATGTCAACAGACCTGGGAAGTTATAGCTCCATAAATCTGACCAGCCGCCTCTGTAAGGCTACTGAAAGGATCATTATGTAATTAATAAATAAGGACATAGATAACCTACAATCTCTCAACCCAAACCAATTCAGATTTGTTAAGGGTAGATTCTGCCTACTTAACCAGGTTGACTTCTTTGAGAAGATTAATGAGGCAATGGATGAGGGCAAATCAATGCACACTGCATAGCTAGACCTCATAAAGTGTTTGGCACCATCCCACATTCAGATATCATAAAACTATATCAACTAAATGTTAATCCCTATGTTTGGATAGCAAATTGGTTCACAACTAGAACCCAGGAAATTAGGGTAGGGGCTCTACCTCCTCCAAAAGACCCATCTCTGGAAGTGTATCCTAAAGTTCAGTCCTTGGGCCACTCCTCTTTGGCAATTACTTCTCAGAGGTCAAAAGGGTTTATGGCTGGCCAAGCCTGCAGATGACTGAAAACTTGGGGTCATCATAAATGCTCAGAAGATACAAAGATCCCCAAAGAGAGCATTCCCCAAACCTATGGCTGGTTTAAATCCTTAGGCTAAAACTAAATGCCAATGAATGTATCATGGTGTGCTTCAGCAAGCAAGAAGTATCTTGTACCTATGTAATTGACAACACACTCCTAAAAACTGATCAAGTAGTCGGGGACCTGGGAACCTATGTAGACAACAAACTGTCATTGAATCAGCATGTATCTACTATTGTAAGAAAGCACTTTTTCATTGCATAGCTTATTAATAAGGGTATGGCGTCATACCTCTCAACCTGTTAAGAGTAAAAAATCTGGACAAAAGTGAGACAGAGGCCCAAAAATAGGGACAATTTGAGATATTGCTCCTACAAACTTTGAAAGTTAATAGAATAACAGATTTTGCGTTATCATGCATTTTCTGAAGGGATTGAAGTCTGAAACTCAAATGCCTGTCATTATTGTCTAACTTCAATCTTCAATGATTTGCCACTAATGTTCCAGAAAACCACAATTTTATGAAAATGGACCAAATATATGAGGCAAAAATCTGGATATTCTGTGAAAATCTGTACAGTTGAGAGGTATGTCGTCCATGTCCAGGGATACAATATTTTCACTGTATTCCACACTCAACAGGTGAATCACTGAGTACATTGCTCACTTCAGTATGTATCTGTCCAAAAATGTGATACAACTTGAATGCTCACAGTGCTTTCTTACTAAGAAAATCAAGGACCTAAACCTTAAAAAGTATGTAAACTATCTCAAAGCCTTATCCCTCTTCTTGGTGTCATACAGGCTACTGAGGGGCACTCTCTGTGTTGTGCACAGAGGCTCAACAGACCCTATCCTGACAGATCTGTTGCACATTTACAAGTCCAAGAGAGGCATAAATACTCACTTGAGACATCTAAATCTCTTTTTCAACATAAGTACAATACGTTGGGATGACAGGTATGTGTCACAGAGAATACCACTTCTTTGGAATAGTCTTTTTCTGCACATAAAGCAAAGTACTTCTCTTATACTATTCAAACATGAACTGAAAGAATAGATGGGTAACCACAAATTTATCCTTCATTTAGACCCTTGTCCCTATGGATAGGCGTAACATATAAATGTTCTGCTTGTCTCTGGGTTATTTGTACTTAAAATATATGGACTAAAAATGTCATGGGAGCATATGGCTGGCATACCTCTCAGCTGTCCAGATTTTCACAGAATGTCCAGATTTTTGCCTCACGTTTGTTGTCTGCTTCTTATAAAATTGTATTTTTCTGCAAATCATCAGTAAATCACTGAGGACTGAAGTCAGAAAATAATGGCAGACATTTGAGTTTCAGACTTCATAACCTTCAGAAAATTCATGCTAATGTAAAACCTGTTATTCTATCAGCTTTCTAAGTGTGTAGGAGCAATATTTTAAAAGTGTCCCTATTTTTGGGCCTCTGTCCCCCCATTATTCGTGGCTTTGCCAGATTTCTTGCTCTAAGAGGTTGAGAGGTATGATGGCTGGGGTTCTAAATATCTTCATGGATCAATTGCCTAGTAAGTATTGTAAAATAAAACTCCCAAACCGATAAAACAGCCAGTGAAAAAAACAAAATGTACCAAGAAAAAACAATAACATTGGTTGTAACAAGGCTAAAAACAAAAGCATTTAATGGAGTAAGCGCTTTCACGGATACACCACTTCTTCAGACTACAATCAAACAAACAACATCACATTTAAATGCTAAAACAGTCAAACTAATTATGATATCTTACAATTAGAACCTAGCTTACTTAAAGGAATACTGTTGATTTTATTGTTTTTAAGAGTTGCTATACAGTGTTCCTTTAAGTAAGCTAGGTTCTAATTGTATGATGTCATAATTAGTTTGATTGTTTTAGCATTTAAATTTGATGTTTGTTTGATTGTAGTCTGAAGAAACGGTATATCCATGAAAGCGCTTACCCCATTAAATGCTTTTGTTTTTAGCCTTGTTACAACCAATGTTATTGTTTTTTTTTCTTAGCCTACTAAGTACCTTTGAAACTATGCAGATGCATTTGGGGCAGACAAAATACTTGTATGCTGCTTATGAACTATTTGGAATCTAAGATGTGATGAAATATTATATAATAAGGTTTGTTATACCATAAATAATCAAGATGTATTAGAAGATATTTTAGATATGGGTGTTAGTTTTATGTATGATATGATGTTTTGATGGGATTTTGTGTTAATTTGTATGTAATTGATTTTTTTTTAATAAAGCCACCTCTACTCCTTTTGGAAAAATTGTGTTATGTTTTATATCCAGCTGAGCTACCAGTAACTCAGACAGATGGGCTGTAATTTAAAGTGTCACGTGAAAAATGTCATAATAGAAATGCAGCTCCCCCCAATATTGTACCCCAGTATCAGCAGTGGAACATAAATCCAAGCAACTAGTGTGGTGGTAGAACCCAGAGTCTTTTAGTCTCCCTGGCTTCAGTGATGAGCATGCTACCTGCTGGGCTATTGACATTAATGCAACACTTACAGGTTCCTCTTAGATAGTCGAATATCTGTTAGTGAAAAGACAAGATTCCACACACTGTCATTATATGTTCTAGTAACAAATGCCTCGTTTAATGGTTAGTCTGGATAAGTCAGTTTCTCAGAGTCACAAAGTCCGGAAAAAGAATATGAGGAAGTCAAACCCAGTAGTATATAATGAAGCTTGTTATCAGGCCGTAGCTTTACTCATCTCAGTTAAATTGCTGACTAATGTCACACACAAGTTTCTGCATATCATATTAGTTTGAGACATGACACGTACTTTCTTTACAGCTCACAAAATTCATGTTTGAATTGATGGACATAACTGTCCATTACATGCTTAAACAGGTAATTCCTAAGTGTTCATCACAACTATGTTCATTAAACAAAGGAAGTGCATATTTATTTTAGCTTTTATAATGAAGTATTTTTAACTCATTCACTCCAATGGAGCTCAGGAAGTTTGCACTGTAACTTCCAATGGGTGGAGCCTAGACCTTTTGACAGAATCAAATTATTTCCTCACATTTCACACAAATGTTCATATTTCTAGAACCATAGGGGTTATTAAAGAACTGTAAATGGAAAACTCTTCAGCACAAACAATTTTTATTGCGGTAGTATTTTTTTAGGTTCTAAGTCTTAAATCGAATTTTATAAGTCACAGTAAATGTAGTAACTATTACATTTGTAATATTTTGTAAACAACTTACAATATCTCAGCAACCACTCAACTTACACACATGCTGTCAGCAGCATTTTATTCATCTAGCTGAGAGCTTTCATATGAGGCTAAGGAGTTCTGTCTGTGTTACTTGGTTGTTGAAATATTTAGAAAAATGGGAAATTCTATCTATTTTAATTAATATCGTAAAAACAACAGTTAATATCTATTTACCTCCACTTGACAGAGGTTGAATATTAATGCAGCTGAGTTTGCAATTGTGTAAGCTTTAAGATGATACTTTAAAACCTTGTACATAGCATGGTAAAGGAATTATTGATGGAAATATGATAAAAGCAATATTTGATGCCTAGAGACATCAGTAGGAGTTAAATGCAGATGCACCTGGAGGCATCACTCGAATATAATGAGTTAAGATAACTGTCTAATTTTATCAAGGATGAACAGTTTTAACCTGAATGAATAAACTAGTGGGTCATGAACTAATGGTGGCACAAACCAAACACTGCAACAGAGCAGCAACTCCTGACCGTTAGCCATTTTATACAGCACATAAAAGTCGTTTAGCCTTCTAGCTAGCCTAGTGTTCATCGGACAGAAAAACATCTCATTTAAGTCAAATCTCTATTTAATGAAAAATAAAATGATGAGAAATGCATTAGATGGTTTCATGATATATTTCAATCAAAAAATATTCAGATGTAAGCTGTACTTTGTATGAACCTTTTGTGTCTCGTTAAGAACATGACATTTTTGTGTGTTTTAATCTTTGGTTTAATAGTGTAGAATTGCAACATTTCATTATACTAAGGGTTTTATTGCTCCGGCCCACAACATTGTTGACTGATGTAATTTATCCTTTCATTCATTCATCAATTAATAATTAGTTCATAGGAGAGCAGGAGCCTATTCAAGTATTCCTTGAGTACAAGGCATAGAAACTCATCCTGAATGACTGACATAATTTAGAAGCAGAAAGTAAGATGTACAGTTACATTACAAGCTTATTCATTACACAGAAGGTTATGTATTAAGCGATTCTTCACATAATGGCACTAAATAATAATGTAATAACAGCATGCATCTCAGCAGAGCTAGATCTGCAATGTTGCCATTCAAAAAGTAAAATGAAAGACAATATGGTAGATAAGTCCTGTAAAACTTAAAAAGCCATGACAAAAGAGTGAAGGCCCAACCTAAGAAGAAGGCAAGCATCTCATTTAAGAAGTAGACTGTTGTGTAGAATAGGCACATTAGGAAACTGAGAAAACTGGTCTTTGGAAAGACAGAACTAGTGCTGAAGAATGACAGGCAGGTGGAGGCAAATGTCCTGAAAAAATACTTCTGCAGAGTAGTTACAAAAGAAGAAAATAAATAATATTGCTACTTGCCTTCTTATAAATGTATGGTAGCTAGTGCAGAGAATGAATGCTCTGATATGTTAATGAGCTGCTTCCCGTACCCAAGGTTTAATATTTGATTCTTTCCACCTTCATTTGCCTGCTGTGCAACTCTGACCAAGTCACTTAACCAGTCAGTGCTCTGAGGTCTGTGCAACTCTGACCAAGTCACTTAACCAGTCAGTGCTCTGAGGTCTGTGCAACTCTGACCAAGTCACTTAACCAGTCAGTGCTCTGAGGTCTGTGCAACTCTGACCAAGTCACTTAACCAGTCAGTGCTCTGAGGTCTGTGCAACTCTGACCAAGTCACTTAACCAGTCAGTGCTCTGAGGTCTGTGCAACTCTGACCAAGTCACTTAACCAGTCAGTGCTCTGAGGTCTGTGCAACTCTGACCAAGTCACTTAACCAGTCAGTGCTCTGAGGTCTGTGCAACTCTGACCTAGTCACTTAACCAGTCAGTGCTCTGAGGTCTGTGCAACTCTGACCAAGTCACTTAACCAGTCAGTGCTCTGAGGTCTGTGCAACTCTGACCAAGTCACTTAACCAGTCAGTGCTCTCAGGTCTGTGCAACTCTGACCAAGTCACTTAACCAGTCAGTGCTCTGAGGTCTGTGCAACTCTGACCAAGTCACTTAACCAGTCAGTGCTCTGAGGTCTGTGCAACTCTGACCAAGTCACTTAACCAGTCAGTGCTCTGAGGTCTGTGCAACTCTGACCAAATCACTTAACCAGTCAGTGCTCTGAGGTCTGTGCAACTCTGACCAAGTCACTTAACCAGTCAGTGCTCTGAGGTCTGTGCAACTCTGACCAAGTCACTTAACCAGTCAGTGCTCTGAGGTCTGTGCAACTCTGACCAAGTCACTTAACTAGTCAGTGCTCTGAGGTCTGTGCAACTCTGACCAAGTCACTTAACCAGTCAGTGCTCTGAGGTCTGTGCAACTCTGACCAAGTCACTTAACCAGTCAGTGCTCTGAGGTCTGTGCAACTCTGACCAAGTCACTTAACCAGTCAGTGCTCTTAGGTCTGTGCAACTCTGACCAAGTCACTTAACCAGTCAGTGCTCTCAGGTCTGTGCAACTCTGACCAAGTCACTTAACCAGTCAGTGCTCTGAGGTCTGTGCAACTCTGACTAAGTCACTTAACCAGTCAGTGCTCTGAGGTCTGTGCAACTCTGACCAAGTCACTTAACCAGTCAGTGCTCTCAGGTCATCCCTGAAAAGGGACACTAATGTCCAGTGGGCTTACTCGGTTAACAAATGCCTAAAAAAAAGGCATTCAGAAATAACTTTTAATGATGAATATGGGTCCCAAAATAAAGCAGGATGGAACTTTCCCTAGAAGGAAAGAAAGTTAAAGAAGACAATGTACTTTCATGTCAATAAATGATGAGACGATTTTGCAGTGGCTAGTAGGTGTACAGGAAGGACAGCAAGAAGAGAGAGAGGGTTGCAGTGACAATATTTGTAAGAGAAGAGCTCAGATGTGAGGTAATAAAAGAAGAAGCGTAGTAGCACTCGGTAAGGGGGGGCAACAAGATCCAAAACCAGATACAAACTCCATGGCAGTTTTGTAGTTGAGAGAAGGGAGTTGGAACCTCAAGATAAGTTCATGAAAGAGAATGAATGGCTGTATAAGAGATTAAGCAATGGGGATCTGAATCTGTCAGAGGTAGACTGGGAGGTCCTAACCTCAAGGGCTGAGAGGGAAAGAAAGGTGACAGAGGTTTTGGTCATGTGATCTGATATGTGACAGCACAGGAAAGAGCAGAATCCTAGATGTGGTACTAACCAAGACATAAGGAGTCATGCATGTTGTGCTATAACCACACAATCCAATATTTATGTATTTATTTATTTATTTATTGATTTATTTTATAGGAGAAAATCAGAAAGCCAAGTGCAAATACAGTCATATGTGTCTACAGAGGGGCATATGGGAAATTATTGTAAAAAGAGCCAGAGCACTAGAAGCAAACTGAAGGTACCAATAAGCTGTGGACATGAGTCAGAACTGGAGTGTTCAGGGCAGTGGAGGCAGGATGAAAGAAAAGATGAGAAGGAAAGAAAAGGAAAAACAGTAATGTGTCTATGTAGGGAGGTAAGAGTATTAAGCAGGCAAAAGCGAGCTCATATGAAGTGGAAAGTAAGAGATGGAGTGTCAGAGGATGTAGTCTGTGAAGGAGCAATGCAAGAAGTGAGATCAGCAAAGGCAAAAGTAAAGAGGATTTAGTGGATTATAAGATGGAAAAGGAACAAAGACATATTCATGTATATCTGAAAGAAAAGAGAGATACAGAGCTAACCAGGCTAGGCAAAATCAGAAACAAGTCATAAATAATGATAAGAAAGGTGAAATACTAAATAAAATTCTTACCTTATTATTCCTAAAGAAATGAACAGTATGCCATGCTTGGTAGCAATCTCAAAAATAGGGAAAGCAGTGGACAGTTTGCAGTATGAAGAGGAAGTGGATAAACAACTCACAGCACAATGAGAAGAAAAGGCATGGGAAATATATGGTCTGTCCACAAATACTCACAAACTTCTCTACAGTGATAACTAGTCCATTGATAGAGATCTTCTTTAGCTCAGTTGTCGTCCCCTTTCAGAAAGAGAACAAGATTAGAAGAAACCAGTGGTGGCGCCCTCTTTTTAAAAAGGTTGAAATAACATCAACGGCTGGAAGATCATGAAAATATCCTGAGAGGAAGAGTGTTTGTTTTCCTGGAAGACAACAACCTGATGAACAACAAGTGACATGCCTTGATAGTTGAGGAGAGATGTTAGTTACACCTTATCCAATTTTATGACAGAGTCACTGAGGAAAGGGACTCTGGGATACCATGGCCCTGGTCTCCCTGTACTTCAGTAAAGCCTTTGATACAGGTCCCCGTGAGCAGATATCAGGCAAAGTGGGGGTGGGGGATGGAGCAGAAAAAGTGGAAAGGGATGTAGTCTTAATTGAAAAAAGAACAGAGATGATAGGGGATGGGGTTAATGTTGTCAGAGACGAAGACTTTGACCTGAGGAGTTCACCAGGGCTTTGTTCAGAAATCTGTGCTTGTCAATCTGAGACATATCTGGAAGACAGAAAGGGGATAAATATCTTTGCAGATGGCACAAAGGTAGGGACTGTGGTGAAAGATGATGTGGAGAAGCTCAGAAGTGGCCTGGAAGAGCTGTTAAGGTGGGCAGGGAAGTGGTAGTTAAAAAGATCAGTGCAGACAAATGTTAAAAGTGAAATGCTACATTTTCCATCATGGTAACACAGGTGCAAGGTTATACTGCAGTTCTCATATTTATGTTTGTCTTTAAAGATCATGTTTTGTACATATACAGATTCACTTGCAATTAACAAGTAATTGTTATAGTTAACTTATCTCAGAATATTGCTATGTACATACACATCTCTACCTGGTGGATACCTCTCCAGGCCACAGCTTACTTCTTATTTGTGTATTGGCATGTACATTTTTTCTGATGGTGTTTGCTGTCTGTAATGACATTAATCTGTGATATTCTAGTGTATGATGGTCAACACAATGCTGATGTCCATCATTGTTATTGTTCTTTGCTGTATCTCTGTTTAAGAATGCTGTTGTCTTGATAATAAATCAGTCAAGCAAGTGGCCCTGTTTGAACCATCTGTTTCAAACAGTGAGAATTAACAAATATAAATTAGCTTGGTTCTGTGGCATAAGTGGATGAAGTTCTGTCTAAGACCTAGATGACGTGATGTCAACTATTCACTCAGGCACTGGATTAAATGGACAGGAAAGGGGTTGAACACCTTATGCCAGATCACCTATCCTTGCTTGGAGAGGAATGGTGCTGCCAGTTAACCAAATCACTCCCCTGCAGGTGGAGGTTTGTTTGGCAACAATGGCAGTAGGACCAGAGGATACATATGGTGTTTATATATTAAGGAACATGTTATTAGTTTATAAAAGTATGCAATGCCTGTCTCTTTAAATGGATTTTTATACATATTTTTCTATTCTAAAATAATATCATGCAGTTAGGAGACAGGCTAATACTAGACATACATGAATAAGGAACTGAATGTATTGTACATTGGTGAACAGATTCAGACAGTTTCTTGGAATGAGCTAAGTATGTAACAAGAAGATGTGAAAAAGAGCTGGTGCATGACAAAATCATATATTCCATCTGCCAGCAATAAAATAAGTACACAGCAGTGACTCTGGACATTCCTCTTTGGAAAGGAACAGATAGCACCCAAGTATCTAATAGGTACTAGAAGATTAGAAAAATTATGTCAGTGTACATCTTTGTATATGTTAGCACACCATAAAAGCTAGTAAAATAAGGTCATGCTTAAATTATATACATTGCTTTGCTTTCCTGCCTGTAATTCAGATTGCAGTGTTCCATCTAGTAAGTAGTGTTTCCAGTCATCGCAACTGATGCAGAGATGTCGCATTGTCTTATGATGATTAGAATAACTGTATCTATATTGTGTACCAGTGCCTATGACTGTCATTTGATTTCAGCATGTGGAAGGATGAACGTGGTAGGTATTCATGTCAAATACTAAGGGATGGGATTAGGGACATAATCACAAAAAAAAAAACCCTGATGATTGCCTATATGATGGCTTCCCATAGTGGGTTGGCTGATATTCAGCTGTCAAACAAATAATGAGAAAAGAAATAGAGACAATACATTTCAATTTGTTTACTGGGGTTGATTAGTGGTTGAAGTAGACCCATTTAAGCTTAATCCAGAAACATTTACTCAAATAACTTTACCCTGCACAAACATTACAAAGCGATTAACAAAGACGTATGTTTAATATAACAATTTAGAAAATTACAAAGAAATAACAGTACAGTTCATCAGTAGTGTACTAACATATATTCTTTTACTTCAACTATTTACAGTATTTTCTCATTTAGCATTAGAAGTAGAATTAGAACATCACTTTAAATAATAAGAAATGTTAACAAAGTTTGCTTGCCATGATAAGGAAAAATGGAGGACTATTGAGTTGCAGAGTTATGTGTTACGGAGGATATTTATATTAACTCTGTATTAGGTAAGTAAAGAAGTTAATGGATGAATACTTTTTATGAAGGGTGAGAGATTAGGATCTGTTCATGGGTGACTAATAATTAGGTCACACTAGGCAGTTCCAGTAGCACAGAGGATAAAGGTAGAAGTTGAACTAGGAGCTCAGGCATCTGATGGCACTAGTGGAGGAGGATAGGTATATCCATCATGGGCGAGAAGAGCAGAGTCAGCTGTGCACTACTATAATTCCTCAGAGGTCAGTAACCATTTGCCTTCTGGTAACCTACAAGACAAGTATGGAGAAGCATGCACTTGTAGGGGAAGGCCTTGAGGGCCTCTGCGGTAACATGCTTATTCTTCCATCCATGGATGGAGTTAGGCCATTACAAATGCCCTATATATAGGACAAGAACATGGATATAAAGCACTCTTATAGCTGCCCGAAAGATGCCCCCCCCAACTGCTGTCACCATAATTCTGAGTGAAATTTCTAGGTAAGGGAACAAATGGGCCATGAAGTCTTTTTGCTGGATTACCATGAAGAAGCCAGGTTTGTCATGAAGTGGATTTGGTCATTATTTATAAAAGTGTATTGCTGCTGTTATGGCCATTGCTATTTTAAGTTTTTTGTTTAATTTATATTGTTTGTTTATGGTAATTCATTTTGTATTGTTTTTCTAAAGTGAGAAATGCTCTTCTGGTGGAAGATTAAAAGTATTTACTGTATCTCCAAGAAGGTATAAGCAGATCTTTGGAGTAGGTTTACTGCTTGTAAATCCATTCATTTAACAGAAATTCATGTAGTGGGGTGCATCGGTTGGACTGAAGTGCCTAGGCTTAAAATGGCTTAACTTGTTTATTGCCTAGTAGCAACATCTGACCATATGAACCTAAATACCCACTTAAGCAATAGATCAATGAAAAATGCTACCCGATCTGTTTTGTTTAACAAACGCAGTCTTTTCAGTCTGAGAATACTACAGATAGGAAATATTTTTTTCTCCCTAAAGAGGTGGACAATGTGGACCTGAGTATAACAAGTCTGGAGGTGTAAGGGCAAGAGCACCACCCCACCTCCCCAGCAGAGTGCGGAATGATACAGAGAGCTCAGGTCCCTACCAAAAAGCAAATAGCTTTTCTTGTGTGTGTGTGTGTGTGTGTGTGTGTGTGTGTGTGTGTGTGTGTGTGTGTGTGTGTGTGTGTATGAATATGCCAACATGTATATATGTCTCTATGAGTTTAATTTACTTTGGAATTTACTTTTTGAAAATATCAACTAAAAAATGTATGTTCGTGAAACTGTCATTTAAGGAATGCAGTTTTGATGAATTGTCTGATACCCGGCATGCTTACATTTTGATGTATTGTATCACATGCCAGTTTCTTTCATTTATGCATCTTTGTATGTATGAATATATTTATCTAATCAAGGCTAGTTTCTGTTATGTAGATTATCATGAAAAACATAAGGTTATTTGAAGTGGTGAATGGGGTTCTATGATGAATCTACAGAAAAAAAAATAGCTTAATAGAACAGGAGAATGACAGCTAATTTTCACCTATATTTTTTTCTGTAAGAACTGAAGGGTAGGCCAGACTAATGAACTATCAGTAGTTTATTTTGAAGGATCCAGAACAGAACAGTCCAGTAATAAGGCACAATGGAGGGCACTGTCAAAGTTAAAAACAGGCATTTGCATAAAAAGTATTTCATAAGCATATAGCAGTTTTGGGTTCCTCATGCCTGCATCTAGTGTTACATTTTTGTATAGCTAAAGAGTCACTATGGCTATTATATTCGGAAGCTTTTCTTTATCCACACTCATGACCTATATAGGTAGACATACACTCTACTCGCATGTGCAAACACACACACACACACACACACACACACACACACACACACACACACACACACACACAAACACACACACACACCTTTGCAGGCATTTTGGTGCCCAGTTAATGTGAAAGTTGTTTGGTTTATATTTAAAACAAGGAAATGCATGTGTCCGTGAAGAGGATGCTGCCAAGTGATTGCTCTTAATGGCTTATGAAAAATGCAGAGAAAAATCTTGATAATTGTGATTTGCTTTAATCACTTGGCAGCATTTTAGTCTGTTGCATATAAGAACATTTCTTCATCTACAGTAATATTTTTCCTACGTACTATAAGATACTTGGGTTTTATTTTTATACCACTGTATTGAAAAAATAAATGCATGTCTCTTGGCCAAATAAATCCCATTTTACAGTGTTATTTTATAAACTGAAATCAACATATGAACCACATGTAATCTAACTGGGTTTACTACAGGTGCTATTGCGCTAGTAGCTAATGATACACTTACTCACTGCCACTTGGTCAAAAAAACAAGTTCTCAAACTCTCACTCACCCAGTCTCCTAACTTCTACATAGCCTTCCTACCACCAAAACCTGTAAACTGTATGAGCCTACCAGAACCCCAACTCTAACTATAAAACTCACACCAAATTCCCAGCCTGAGTCATCAGTCCCTCACCCTTAAACTCCTCTCCACCTCCATAATCATAAAGGCCCTGATTACTCCATAACCCTAAAACTCCACTCCCACTCCCTAACCCTAAAACTCCCAACTCCCTTCTTGGTCCTTAAACCTAAACCCCCAACCCTAAAACTCCCTTCTTGCTCCTTAAACCTAAATCCCCCTTCCTACTCCCCAACCCTAAAATCTCCCCTCCCACACCCTAACCCTAAACCCCCCTCTCGCTCCCTTCCCAAGTCTGCTGTGCTTACCTTACTCAAACTCAAATAATTTGCTTGGGTAAGCTGCGGCAGCTGCTTGACTGACATCATAATTTGTGTTCCAGCACAAGCAGCGGCCTACACAGGCGACAAGATGTTCCAGTCCCTGTTTTACAGACAGCAGTTTTCAAGCATTTGGGACTTGCAGCAGAACCAAAGCAAAGACACATAAATTCAGAATGGGTTATGTGAATTCATAAAATATTTAAGTGGACCCTATTTTTAATGTTGTAGAATAAATACTACACAGATAAGAAAAGGCAACTAATGCCTCCATACCGCATTTAGCAGATAATCAGCAATTGTTCCTTTATCATTTGACACAAGACCTTCTTTAAGATACACATTTGATAGGAAAATGCTGTGTGCTAAAGGGACTGTACAGAGAAGCTACGTGTCTAACATTATTGATAAGACTTTGCAGAAGATAACCAAGGTTATATTTGCATAGCTGACATCTAAAGTTTGTGTCTGTCATACACAGTTCCTTCTTTGTGAAAACAGAACTGAAAGAGAGAAGAAAGCATGCAGAGAAGCAGTGTAACCAGATATTACACATCTGCAGACCAAGCCGTTGTGTTGCCACCCCTGCTCAACAACTGCCCTTTAGCCTAGATTCTATATCATTAATATGTAGTTAGATGTTAATTTTTTTATGTGTTGATTTGTTAATCAGGTAAATGAACTGATCTATCTACTACTGTTTTCAGCAACAATTTAGGCCATGAGTTCAAGAATAAATTGAATATGTACATTTTTGATTAGCCAGTCAAACTTATATAAAGAGTATACATAACTTAAATTTAAAGCTAGGCAAAATGGTAACCTTAAAAAACAAATGTATACATCATGGATTCTGTAATATATATTCCATGGTGTCTATAATGCAGGACTATTACAGTACAGCGTCAATATATATATATATATATATATATATAGAGAGAGAGAGAGAGCGCGCGCGCGAGGGATAGACTGCAGTCTGATACCAACCAACCAAGTGAAATTTAAAAGACTGGAAATAAATGTGAGAACAGTCATTATTTTTCAGTGTCTCGGAATAAAAATAGAAAAAAAAACAGCAACATGAATTATACTTGCTAAGTATGACTAAGTCTTATGTCACGAAAGTCAAGTCTTTCTCTTGTTTATATTCAGGGGAATAAAAGAAGAGAGTGTAGTATACTTATCGTCAGCATCAGTTACGCTGTGGTGGTCAATCAGTGTAGTCCTTTATTTCATTATGTATTTGTTTTAAATATCTGTAATGAAATATGTTGGGAATAGTAATCTAATTATCTTAAGAATGCTGCCAAAAATACAAGTCATTTGCAAGTAACACTTGAATTCATGCATTACAAAATTGTATAAAAACATTTCTTTTCTGATGGTTGCAGTGGTTAAATATCTCTTTACTGTTCTGTGGCTTATTTTATGTTTAGGTTCTGCATGAAGACCTCTAACCTACTGTAAAATGTTTAGCTGTATCAAAAAGCTTTAAATAAAAGCAGGCATGTCAGGCAGACAAATTTATCATTCTCTCTCTCTGTCTTTCTGATAAACAGATGCACACACAGTGTTATTTGAATACAAGTCATGTTACCGCCGTGTATAAAATTCAAATCTAGTTTATCTGTGTATTTATAATGGATGATCATGATCTATATTGCATGCATATCACTGATGATGATGAAGCTTTTGCTGTGTGATGTTTTCTAGTCTAGTGTACACTGAACAGCACATAGGAGGGGAAACATTTGCATAAGACTGTTATGTTTATGGGAGGTTGGAAGTGAGTGAGACCTCAGTTTCAGTAGTTGGTTTGCATAAGAACCAGCATGACAGAGCAGAGCATTTTCATTTACATTGGTTATTTATTTATTTATTTATTTATTTATTTATTTTAGATTAGTGGTGCATGTAGTAATGTTTGTTTTAAAAGTAAACTTATTCGACTTTTGAGTAGTAATGACAAAAAAAGTGCCGTTCATCTCTACAGTGCAGCACGGATAAGGTAATGCAACAGTGAGAAGTCCACGCTTTATCATTCCTTTCAACGTTTGTGAAAGCACAGTGCTTTCTAATGTGAGAATGTGCAGACTATATCCATGTATCAGAATCTGCAAACCATTCTCTGATGAAGATAAGTGAAAAAAAAACTGGTGAACTGTAATGTATCTTTGCATTATGGCAGATTGTGAAGTAGTCCGCACTGGGAAACCACACATTATAGCTGTGTCTGATCATGCAGATGAACTCATCAATAGTACAAGCTGGTGGTCCACATTAACTTTTAAAACAGAAGATGAGCAGTCAGGCAGCAGTGGGTATGGTCAACATGTGAAATGGGGGGGGGGGGTATGTGGCAATTAATTGACAACATTGCTGAGTGCTGTAGCATTGCAGAAAAGCATCATTGGTAATATGCAGTTATTGAGGAAAAAAAAGTTTTGCAGAGAGCAAAATCCCCTGCACTGTCCTCACTCTAGAGACTCTACATGTGTTAACTCCAAGGTCACTTACTCTTAGTAGTAAGGGGATACTTCCTTACCCCTCTGTGCTGAGTGATTACAAACTTAGAATATTTACTATAAGTGATTTAAGCACGGTTCACTGAACTTATCTAAGTAATACAGCATTCAACAGTGGTGCAATCAGCAAGTCATAAAGTTCCTAGATTAACATTATTGTTTTCTACATTTCATGGAGGTAAGATTTTGTGATGCTGATTACAGATGCGATGCACTCTGTAAGGCAGAGTTCTCTGCATAAGAACTGTATAAGGCAAAGCAGACCTACCAAAGGGAAAAAAAAGAGACTATCCATGGTGTCAGGGAAATTCACCATGAGCCATCCCTCTCTATGCTGTTTTGCATGCAGTATAATTTAGTGCTTTTAGTCTAGTGGTCAGTTTTCTTGAGCATCTGTTGAGTATTGTAAAAAAGTTGATCAGGGTGGAATAACCAAAGTACCAGAGAACAACTAAATGCATTATTTTTTAAGCTACCTGAAGCTGTTAGAATGGGTTTGGGGAACTAATCTACCAATAAAGTAATTTTGTAATATCAGTTGAAACAAGAATGTCAGGTGGGGCTCACCACCAAAGGATTAAGAAGATATGTGTTTACTTCTGTGGCACTTGTATTATGTAGCGGGATTAAAACACTCTTCTTATACGATGGAAGATGTTTTGTAGTTACTGCCAGTGACAGGCTAGAATCTTGCTGGAGAAAGATGAATATTAAACCTTTTGTGAAGATGTTCTTGTATTATTTCTAGTTTATTTAGAAGTACTAGTAAAACAAAGAGATTACTGGAAAGCATATAATGTAACATCAAAATGACCAAATGCTGCAGCAGTGAGATGAACACTAGTGTGCTGTAAGAGTGTGTGCTTGTTTTCAGTAGTGTAACATCAGTTTTGGAGTAGGGGAATCTAAAATACATCCTGTTAACACATCAAGTACACCCCCCAAAACTTATCCTGAAGACAAAAGAAGATCAATACCATGGGGCCTACATTACAAATCAAGTCAGTTTTGGAGTCCCTGTACTTCATACACATATTTTGTCCAATAGCTAACTCTTTAAAATAGTTTCATTTAGCTGTTAATATGTGATTTATATTGCCCTGTTAACTGTACATAGTCTCAGTGTTGTAAAACTGTGGTCATTGACCAGTAGTGAAATCTCCAAAATCTTTGTTGCCCAACACCTCTTGGAGGCTGAGATACATTCCTTTCTGAAACAATGTAGGACATTCATGATCTGTGTGAGGGAAACAAGTAGAAATAAAAAAATGAAAGGTATTGAAGGGCTTTGGGAGCTAAACAACATCTAGGTAATATGGAGAGAGAAAATAACCTGACGATTAGGTTACCTAAATTGATGGGTGGCTTTCTTTTAAGCAAACTAGTCATAATGTTATTGGATATACTGAGATAAGGGCAAACTGAGACTTGGTCTGAAGGTCAGCATTTGTGGAAATGGTGAGAACTTATCTTGGAGTCTATAAAATATTATTCCTAGTAGGAATCTAATTAGTAAAGGAATAACTGAAATGTGCCTTGCCAAGCCACGGACAAAAATGTCCACTCTGAATATGGATGCATGCCAGTCTGACCCTGTTCAAAGCCACCACCACCCATAATAATTACATATAATATTAAAAGAACAGCAACAAATATATTTTCTTCTTTGACAAGTGATTTTTATAGGATAGAGAGATACACCCAAGAAAAGCGTGATTCACACAACCACTCCATTTTGTTTACATGTGCTTCTTGTTTTTTTTTTTGTTTTTGTTTTTTTCAGAAAAAAGAGGTTTGAGACAGTCTTTTACACAGCTGGCATATCAGTTTCAAGAAGAAAGATCCAGTCTTAACAGCTTTCAAGTTGCATTACTGCTGGACTTAAAACTTATAATCTTAACCTTTTTAGTGAGCATTCTCAATGGTATGTTAAACTGTATATATTAAAGGCACAAGATTGTATTCTGTCACAGAAACCTGAACATCAAAAGACAGGATCACAAATCTTGTAACACACACATGCTCTAAATTAAAATGACTGAAAACATTACTATAATACACCAATGCAATTTTAAAAGTTATGGCACCATGCATCACCTTGAGTAATATCAAATTGTTTTTCACTCATGACTTTATCCATCTGTACATTATTACATTCATTGCTGTCTTCCCCCCTCATCTGCCAAAATATTTAAGATACGCTGAGGAACCACTTATTTGGGACTCTCTTACCTGCATTCTAGAGTGCGCTACTGTCTTTTGTTGCCAAGAATACAAGCTGCATGCCAGGACTACTTTATCCATCTGTACATTGTATGTATATATGGATCTGTTTAAATAATATTATATCAGCTCATTTTCCCTTGTGTCGTAACTAATGGCTCCCCATGTATCACCATTGCTCAGGTCTTATTCTCCCTTTCCTTTTTGCTTCTAGGTTCTGGTTTTCCTGCCCACACTTAACTTCCTTGTCCTGTACCTGTCCTCTTGGGATCATGAAAGCATCTCTTCCACTGAGCCATTTATGACTGTAGTTCTCTAATTCACCCTAACATTTTTACTGCCCTGGTACTCTCAAGCTGTCTCTCCACTCTATCCCCCATCAAGCCTATTCCTTTGCAATAAAGCTTCCTGGATTTTTGTCCTGTACAGAACTTTCTGCCATTCTCACAATGCATTAACACTTCCCTAACACTCTCCTGTAACATTACATTCTACTGTACTTACCAGTCTCACTGATCGTTTTTAGAGCAATTTCTGCTTGGCCTGGGCTAAAAAAGTCACAAATTAAATCCAAAGAAATTCTGGAACTCCATCTCAACCATAATTAACCCTGGTACCAAAAACAGCCCCTGCCTATTCCCTGAGAAAACAGCCAGTGAAATAGCCACCCTAGCGTTACCACCTATCCCACTTTGTGAGGGACAGTCCCTCTTTGGGCAGTTGTGTCCTGTGAAAAAAATCCAAAAATAGCAAATGTCTTGAGATTTCAGGACAAAAATATTTCCTAAGTTTTCTTTAATAGTTGCATAAAACAGTTATTTATATATGAAACTCCTATATGTTATGTGAAGTAGCATAAGCAACTCAAATGTTACTAGAATCAGCTTTTATTTTTGCAAAAAAGTAAAGTTTGTACTATGCACTGGCTGTGGATATGTCTTGTCATGGAAAATCTGACATTTCTACAGAAAATGTCCCACTCTGGGCATTTAAAAAGATGGGAACCCTAAGCCACCCTCTTCAACTCACACTTCATCAACACGATAGCTAAACTCACCTCTACCTTTCCTCAAACTAATATTAACTCTCATCCACTAACTCCTCCTCTACAGGTTACCAAAACCCCTTCCCCACCCGCCTTTTCTATCTCACGCATACCCATCACTATGATAACTAAACTTCTAAAACTGAAACCTGGGTCCAGTGCCTCTGACAACCTACCTCCAAATGTCAACTAGATCCATTGCCTATCCCATCAGCATACTTTTCAATAGATTCCTCCAAGAGTCCTATTTCCCACTATCTGGAAAAAAGCATATATTCTTCCTCTCAACAAAGGTGGTAATAATACAGATAGCTCCAATTTCCGACCTATTGCTATACTCTCTCCCCCCTCTAAAATTCTGGAAATATGTATCCATTATCAGTTTCTAAACTGTCTACTCCTAAACCAACTCGTCTCCCAACTAAACATGGCTTTAGACCAGGACACATCACAATAACCACTCTTATCTCCTTTCTGGACACAGTCAATCAAGCTAAGAAACACTGGCAAAGTTGTATCCTCACTCTTTCTCGACCTCTCAAAAGCTTTCAATATGGTCTCCTCAGTAAATTCTCCAATCTAGGTACCTCCCCCAACTCTAAACTGGTTTGCTAACTATCTAAAAACAGACAACAATCAACTAAATGGCTCAACACCTTTTCCCCATTTCCCGAGTCTCCTACAGGTGTTCCTCAGGGCTCCATCTTAGGACACCTTCTTTTCGATATTTTTATAAATGACTTTCACACCACTCTTAAAAATGGATCTGTTGTACAATATGCAGATGATTCAACTATTATCTGCTCTGCTAAATCAACAACAGGACTTATGCAAATAACACAGAATGCTTTTACTGCTACTGAAATGTGGCTGGCCAATAATCAGCTAGCCCTAAACCCCAACAAAACCAAACTGCTACTATTTACTCCCAAGAAAAAACTCTCTGTTAACAAGTCAGATTTCACCATTCATTCTCAAAGCAAAACCACTATAGAGATTGTGTCTCCCACACTAAATTTTTAGGTGTTATTCTGGATGAAAACCTGACATTTGACCTCTGTATTCACAATAGTATAAAAAAAGAACACACCAAAATCTAAACACCCTCTATCGACATAAACACTTTCTTAACTGCTCTACTAAACAAACTCTGGCCTTAACCTTTCTCCTACCCTCTCTCTTGCATGGTGCTCCCCTCCTTACCAATATCCAGTCAGTCCTCCCTAAAAAACAAGCTATTACAACAAGGGTGCCAAGTTTGTAACCAATGCAAAATACTCTTCCCATCAATGCATCTCCCTACAATCACTTAACTGGCTCAAACTTCCACATCAATTAACCTACCTACAACTAATCACTGCACACATAGTAATTTACAGACCCTCAGACTGCCTACACTTTCTTCAGTTTTAACCCACTATCAACCAAATAGGCCACTCAGATCTGAAAATCAACTTCTCCTGCAAGTAGGTAGGCCCAAACTCCCAGTGGGTGACATGCTTTATTCCTTCACTGTTGCCAAGCTATGGAACTCTCTCCCAACTGCTATTAGAACCTCCAGCAATATTTCCAGCTTCAAAAAATCTCTGTAGCAATACTTCTCTACCCCTTGGCTATGCAAATGTCACAATTCTCATTCATCCATAACCTGATTTACCCACACCCTAAATAATGCTCATCTTAATTGCATCTTCTCCTTTTCATCTTCCTTTATCACCAATTAGATCACATATACATCTCACTATCTATCTATGCCTTACCATCTACGTATGCCTCACTAACATGTATTAATTCATTTACACACTGCCCTGTAGTGTTGTGCTGGCTGATACTCTTAAAGCACCTTATAAATATTTCTAAAAAGACTGCTTTTACCACAATATTAACTTGAAATGTACAAAAATATGTTTACTTAGTTGTATGCATCTCCGAACTGCATCATTCTGTTTTTGTATAATACTGTTTGTATCTTATAACTATTAGAATCGTATGTACTATTATGTTAAAATTTTTGTGGAGCTTTTCTCCCTGGGTGTCCACTGAAAATGGGGCTCTTTTGGCCCAGTGGACTTTCCCTGTAAACAAATGCCAGTAAGTAAGTAAATAATGACAGAGTTTGCTTTCACTCCAAGCTAGTGCAACTTAAGGGTGAGAAAAAATGGGTAGATGGAGCTTGAAGGGGCAAATGGGTTTGCCCCTACCTTAACTTTGTTTTATTGCACTGTTAGTTAATATTGATGCTGTACAGTCCTTTCAGTATCAAGTTATTCCCCCCAGTGGCTGTGATTTTTTTTTCAACTTGTATACTGTACCTACAGTAAAAGCCATTATTATTGGGTTCCTGTGTTTTAACATATTAATACTTGCTCTCGCATATGATACATGTATAGTTGGGAAAAAATTATGATAAAATCAGTCTTACCTGTAGGCAACCATATTTGCTGACATAGTTTTTAGCAAACCTGGGACTCATGGTGTAAAAGTATAAACAGCTTTGAATGTACTTAAATTATGTAATCTAAAGATACTTGGTGAAGTTGCAAACACTGCACAGACTGAGGTCTTGACACTAGTAATAAAGTGATTTAGAAATGCACCATAGATAAAGAATTTCACACTCTCCACAATTGCTTCACCAAGCTTGACAAATTACATTTCATTTTTTTTTTTTATCTTCAGACAGATTAGGCAAAGAACTGTGATTAGAAGTAGAAAAACTCGACTACTGTTGGTTCTATACATGAATAAAGTAAAATAAAACATCTTACACTGCAGCATTGCTTCATTTAACAAAAATAACAGTAATTCATGCCAAGGGTGCATTGAGCTGCAAACAAATGAATGTCATAAATGAATCTGTATTTTCATTTGTTTTAATTGGTAGTAGTAAGCCTTTACACAAGGCAAACACATACGTATACCATAAAAAACGATGGACATGGTTTGTCTACTAAAGGGAATACTAATGAGAGATTCAATGCTGCAGTGCCTGTGGAGATTAATAATAAAACTACCTGTAAGCCTGATCTATATCACTGAGGGCAGGGATACAGAGGTTCATTGCAGAGGCATTTCTTAGCGATTTTTGTAACATTTTAGTAAAAAATCTGAGCATATCTGTTAGATGTACTAATCTATAAGGGGGAAGATGAACGTGTGCTTTTTGAATAATGCATGTATTTTTCTTCCATAAATAGGAATTCCCATGTAATAAACTGTTGTGAAAGACAGAACCACAAGTTAAAAAAAGCCTCCTTTCTGCTTTGAGGTATACTGCACAGGAGTGTGAACAAATTGCTGGCAGGAAAGTTTTATTTACCTAATGCCAGTATGATGAGTCCATTCAATGAGTAAAATTAGTTAGAAGTGCTGATCTGTATCATAAAAGCTACGTTAAACTAAAAGGAAACCTCACAGATTTAAAGACAAATCCACCAAGTCTGGGCTTGTCCCATACTCCAGAAGCATCAGCAACAATCACAAGGTCAATAAAACTTATCAATTATCTTATGCGCAATTATCTAAAATATATAGCTTCACTGAAACCATTTTTGAACCAGCATATAAAATAATCTAATCTACTTGAAATATTGCAAGGCTGGGATTAGTTCACAGGTCACAAGTCAGTTAATCAGAGAATGCTCTTGGATCAACCCTGAAAAGAGACTCTTGTGATTAATGAGTTAACTAGGCTGTCAGTTAAACAATAAAGGAAATACTTTATCACATATCCCAATTCACTAAAATGAATGTAGGGCATTCCTTTGAGGAAACATTTATGTAGAAACTTTATTACTTAGTGAAATTATGTGTATGCATGTGTGTATATCTGTGCATGAGTTTCCATATATGTACGTGTGTGTGTGTGTGTGTGTGTGTGTGTGTGTGTGTGTGTGTGTGTGTGTGTGTGTGTGTGTGTGTGTGTGTGTGTGTGTGTGTGTGTGTGTGTGTGTGTGTGTGTGTCTGTGTCTGTGTGTGTGTGTGTGTGTGTGTGTGTGTGTGTGTGTGCAAATAAGTTCATAGGTTCATAAGTGTTTACTAGGCTGACAACCATAAGGGCCTTTTTAAGCCTAGCCATGCATCCCAAATCTCTGACAAGTTCTGGTACCCTTGATAACTGTAAGCAGGGGTTTGGGAGATGAACCACTTACAGGTTACCGGTTACCTGTGTCCATTAGAGACATAGGTGCCAAACCAGGGATGAATTTCTGGTTTCCCATCCAATTGTCCAAATTGCACTTGAATTGAATTAGGGAGAAACTCTGCTTCACATGGATGGGGAGCCTGTTACATAGATGTGGTAGTCTCTGAGATACATACCTATCTCTCCATCATGATCTATTTATATCACAGGCAAGGTTTAAGTCTTTAGAATGGGTAATTCTGGTGCTGTTTTTTGTGGATATTTAGGAGGTCCATCAGAGTGGGGTCTGGCAATGCCCTGCATGCCAGGCATAGACCTTCCCTCAAAAGCCTGTAGGAGACAGAATACAGGGATAGGGCCTTGAGGTGGTCTGCAAAGGACATTTTACTTACACCCTGTATTCTTTTAGTGAGGAACCTTTGTGGACTTTCCAATTGTTGGATATGCCTGGTTAGGTACATACCAAAGGGGCCATTGTATTCAATGATAAGTCTGATGAATGCTGAATGCAGTGGAACAATGATTTCTTTGGACTTAGATGCCAAACCTTTGTTTATAAGTTGTGTAGTATAGAATGATTTTGTCACCACTGTAGACACATGATGGTCAAAAGCTAGATTACTATCTATGTGTGTCTCTAAGTCCCTGACTACTGGGTCAACTCTAAGGGGTATGTTGTCAATATGATAGTTTCCAAGGATGGATGACTTCCCAAAGGATACTCTTTTGCTTTTCTTGGCATTTAGGTTTAGTCCATGGCTCTGACACCAGTTGTTTGTCTGTGTTAGCCCCTCCTGGAGAACATTTGTGGCAGTGTGAGATTCAATGACAGCTCCTAATTTGCAATCATCTGCAAATTTAGTCAGCCAGAGACCACTGACATTGGCCTTGACTTCAGAGAAGTAAATGCCAAAAAGGAGTGGTCCAAGGACTGATCCCTGAGGGACTCCACTTGTGACTGACCTCTTTGTAGAGGTGGACTCCCCAGTTCCAGTTTCCTGGGTCCTGTCTGTGAGCCAGTTGGCTATCCACTGGGTAACATATGGGGTTATAACTAGCCTCTTAAGTTTGTCAACAATGCCTGAGTGGAGTATTGTGTCAAATGCCTTAGCCAAGTCAAGGTAGGCAGTGTAAACAATTTTGCCCTCATCCATTGTTTTGGTGACCTTCTCAAAGAAGTTCATCAGGTTGAGTAGACATGATCTGCCCTTGACGAAACCAAACTGAGTTGGGTCCTGTGTCTGGATGTATATTATATCTCTATTGATCATCTCCATGATAATTCTTTCCATGGCTTTACATATACAACTAGTGAGAGTTATGGGTCTGTAGTTTTCAGGGTCTGTAGATGGCCCACTTTTGTGCAGAGGGATGACTGTTGCCTTTCTCCTTTCATGAGGCACAAAACCAGTTTGGAGGCTACAGTTAAATAGTAATTCCAGAGACCTTGACAGATCATGTTTCATGCTATTTAAAAGGCATCCTGGGATATTGTCTGGGCCCCTTGATGCAGTGTTCTTGGTCTTAGAGAGAGCATTAAGGACCTGTTCCCTAGTGATAGTGGAGAGGAGTTATATTTGATGATATTTCCTTAGGGAAGGTTGAGGGAGAGAGAGGGGTAAAGTTGGAGCTGTATGTGCATTTGGGTTGTGTGAGTGTGTATATCAGGAATGCTGAGAGACTCTAGCATGAAAAGTTAAATTTAATCAGTAAAAAAGTTTATGAATAAAACTGAGTACTAAGAAATTTATTTTAAAACATCTCTAAAACCTATTATATGTCTTCCTCATTTACTAAGAACATGAATTGTCCCTCCATATGTGGTCGGAAAACTTCCTACTACATTATATATAAATGGGTTTATATTAACAATGTTTGTAGAATAATATTGATGTGTTTTGTATAAAATATATGAGGCATAGATCTTGAAAACATGTACACTGTGCCATAGTTTATGAACAAATTAAAAGCTGTCTGGTGAATTCATGTGAGAAGCTTCTGTGTGTTCGTCCCATATGAGGTCTGCTGTCAGACTAGAATCATCTGAAACTCCTTTTGTTACTATCTGCTCTTATCTAATAACAGGTGTGACAATGTGAGGTAGTGCCAGCTATGCCATGAGAAGGAACAGAGTTGATGTGTAATATATGCCAGCAAAGCTAGCTGGAGTTTTGTAAATAATTATATGTCATTTGTATATGAAACTGATTTGTACAGGTGCTTGTGTGAAAATGTATTTGTAAATAAAAGCTGCTTGTGTCAAAAATATACCAACAGTAAGTCCTGCTGGACAGAAAAGAAATACACCTGTTTGTCTATTGTAACTGTTGAAATGAATATATTGTAACAGAGGATACTGGAAGAGAAGAGATTAATCTCAGTCCATCTACCTTTGAAAAATAGTCTGAAATTAAATTACCAGGTAAGTCATAAATATTCTATCTTGCAGTTCTGATTTCAGGCAGAGACAAAATATCTGTGAAACCAGGACTAGGAATCCTACTGTATTGTCCTTAGGGGTGAACTAATTGCTACCTTGGAAGGGTGGAAGTTTTTGAAATGGTTTTATAGCTTCCAGGTCACTACTTTTGAAAGGTTGGCAGATCTTTTTCATTGGGGGAACAAGCCCTAAGCACTTTGCCTGAGGACAGGAGAATCTGGTTGGCAGACCAGGAGTGCAACTCTGCAGATGAGCTGGGGAAAAATGGGGATCTCAACTTAGCAAGCAGGGCATCACTGCACAAGAAGGAGATACCCAGTTCTGCACATGGATATAAGGGAAACCCATGGTGGGCAGCCTAAACTACTCTAAGAGAGTCCACCAGTAACAGGGGAAGCCACTACTTCAGGTACATGGCCAGGATTACAGTTTAGATGTTTTCAGTGTAACCAGAGGGGCCATGTAGAATACAAATGTCCATAGAAGCAAGGTGGGGAGAAAAAGGTGGGGGAGCCAGCAAGTGGGAATAACAGCATGCCAGTGGTAAGTTGTCTGGAGACAACAGGGATACCAAACTATTGCTGAAGTTTATATCCTGTCTTAGTGTATGGAAAACTGACCACTTCTAAGGGAGGCACAGCTTCTGACATGACCATTATGAAATCTGTAGTGGTTAAAGAGGAGCAGAACTTGCTTGGGCAATCCACGCCAGTCAGAGCTTTCGGAGGGACACCATTCCAAATGCCTTTGGTCAAGGTTCACCTTGACTGGGAGGGTGGAAAAAGAAGCAAGCAATTAGGTGTGTTTAAGGATATCCCTGCAGATGTCTTGATAAGGAATGATGTTGATAATGCAGTACCGTGTGTGCATGCAATGACATGCAGTCAGGTTTGGAGACAGGCATGTTGGTCTGGTAACTGGGGGGGGGGAATCACACCTGAAGCCAGAGCTGATGAGGTGGCTCTTTCAAGGAGGAAGCTACCCTGTAGAAGTGAGCCTGACAGAGTGGCTGCAAGGGCAGAGGTGAGTGGTGGTACCCAGACTGATAGTGAGGCACCACTGTCAGAGGATACCAGACTTCCTGTGGAAGGGTAACTGGGAAGGGTCACAAAAGTAGAGTTGAGACAGGTTCAGCTCTCGGAACCTACACTAAGAAGCTTGAGGGAGGTAGCTGGGGAGACACCTGATTATCAAGAAAAAGGGGAGGCTCTATACTGAATCAAATAGTTACTATATAGAGAGTGTTGCCCTCCTCTAGCCTCCTCCTGAGGGACGGCTAGAGAATGAGATAGTACAGCAGTTAGTAGTGCCCAGAATGTACCATTTGGCACTTCTAGCCATAGTTCATGGCATTCCTTTTGCAGGTCATATGGGTATAAACCATATCAAGAGATGTGTTATGCAGAACTTTTATGGGCCTGGGATATCATGGGATGTAACAGGGTACTGCAGGACCTGTGAGCAGTGACAACAAGTAGGCAAAGCAGGAAACAAGGTCAAAACTCCTTTGATACCTTTGCCTGTGATTGAGGAGCCATTTCAGAAGGTAGCTATGGATATTGTGGGGCCTCTGATTACCCCAAGTTCCAAAGGGAAGAAGTATACCCTAGTAGTAGTAGATTATGCTACTAGATACCCTGCGGCAGTGGCTCTATCCTCCATTGAGACAGAGAAGGTGGAAAATGCTTTTTAGAGATTTTCAGCAGGGTAGGTTTCCTGAGAGAAATCCTGATTGACAGAGGTGCCAACGTCATGTTAGACCTGCTGGATTGTCTGTGGGAGCGCTGTGGGGTAAACCACTTAAAGACCACAGCCCACCAACCCCAGACTAATGGTCTTGTGGAGAGGTTAAACTCTACACTAAAGACTGTGCTATAGGCATTTGCAGACGAGTTTAAGAGAGAATGGGGAAAATATTTGCCACATCTGCTGTTTGCATACAGAGAGGTACCCCAGGAATCCACAGATGTTTCACCCTTTGAGTTGTTGTATAGGCATAAGGTGAGGGGGGTCTTTAGAAATGATTCATGATGGGTGGGAGGGCGGGTGTGAATCCCACAAGGAGTCTGCTGTGGTATATGTTCTAAACCTCAGGACAAAGCTTAGGGAACTCATGGGCTTGCTCCACGTGAACCTGGCAGGAGCCCAGCAGCAGAAAAAAAAGGTACAGTATGACAGGAATGCTCCAGCCCAAGAGTTTGCTGTGGGACACCAGGTCATGGTGCTCATTCCTGTCAGACACAATAAGCTGCAGGCAGCTTGGGAGGGACCCTTTGAAATGGTAAGGAAGGAAGGTCAGTGATATTAACTACATGGTAAATCTGCTAAGTAGGAGGCAGGGGCACAAACTGTACCATGTTAACATAATGAAGCCTTACCATGACAGGGAAGTCCTTGGGCTGAGTATTTGCAGTGGGTGGCAGGAGGAGTCTAAGGGGGAATCTATAGCTAGATCCAGACAGCCAGCAAAATGTTGAGTTATTAATGTGGATCCTAGGGTTGCAGGCATATGACATGGGTCAGCAATGCCAATGCAGACGGGTTCTCAAGACAGGGTATGGGTTAATGTATTCCAAGACAGGATCATTCCTGTCAAGCAACATTTCTCCAGGATCACTTGAGAAACTAGCTTGAATCTTCAAGGGGGGGAGGGGGTAGATGTAACAATGTGAGGTAGCATCAGCTATGCCAGGAGAAGTAAGGCAGTGGATGTGTGAAATATGCCAGCAGAGCTAGCTGGAGTTTTGTAAAGAATTGTATGTCATTTGTATATCAAACTGATTTGAACAGGTGCTTGTGCTGCAAATGTATTTGTAAAGCTGCTTGTATTAAAAATGTACTAACAATGGGTCCTGCTGGACAGAAAATAAATACACCTGTATGTCAGACTGTATTTTAATTGTTGAAATGAATATATTGTAACAGAGGATACTGGAAGAGAACAGGTTAATCTTAATCCAGCTAACTTTGAAAAATATTCTGAAATTAAATTACCCCATAGGCCATAAAGATTGTATGTTACAGTTCTGATTGCAGCCAGAAACAAAATGTCTTTCAAAGCTAGGACTAGGAATCCTAATGTATTGTCCTTAGGTGTGAGCTAATTGCTACCCTGGAATGGTATTGGTACTTGATATAGGAAGTTTCATTGTGTTATGTCAAACTTCATGAACATCTTCAAGGCCACGGGACTGTTCACAATTGACTGGTGACATTATAACTTTTTATATTTATATCTATGCAACCTTGATTTATAGTAACTGTTTCTATTTTTTGTTTGGATCTGTTTACAACGGTCTGAGCCTTTGAACAATATTGATCAAGAATGTTTTGAACTTTAACATTTTGCAAGCTCATGAGTCTCCTTGAACATTTTAATCATTTATATTGGGTTTATTTAACGCTATGAGCATGATTTATGTCTTTATTTAGTCTAATTTTGTATGTGTTTTCTATATGTTAGGGTTGTATATTGATCTACTCAGTGTTTTTGGAGCAGTTTTCTAACATTATTTCTATGACCCACGAGGCTGGTATGTGAACTATATACAATAATTTACAGGCTTTTAGATACCTTTTTAGGACAGGAATGGTTAAATAAATGTATATACAAAGGCTTTTGCCTGTAGGTGTCCACTATTCTATGAATGTACATGTTTTTTGCAATTTTTGGATAACTATTCATATAAATTTTGATGTTTACTGTTTATTGTGGTTATAGTCAGGTTAGGATACTAGTGAATATTTGGTATATGTTTATTTGGGTTGGTATTTGTTGCATCAGTCGATGCAATTTTTCTAGATAAGACATTATTGAGTGAAGTTATTATTATTGCTTACAACTTATGTTTGGGGCAACACATATACCAATGGTTTATTTTCTATTTACTACCACTATATTGCATACAGATTACGAATTGTGTACTTTGGTATGCTAAATTCTGGTGGCCATTCTTTTAGGCTCTAGTTTCTATTAGGGCCTAGGGTAAGAGTGTGCATAACATCCATAACGCTCCCTATTATAGATATCACTATATGCTAATTTTTAGCTGATTTTTTTGGTTTATATACTATAACAATTGAGATGAGATATATGTATATACTTTTATGATTAGAAATCCCTTGCCATCACCTGTGTTCTGTGTCAGAGAACTTGGAGTCCTTCTTTTGTGACATTAAAGGTTGATATTGGACTTTTTCCTATTGTGATTCTTGATGAACCTGGGTTATACCATGTGACTCTCTTTCCCTCTTTTTGTTACCTTAAGTGAGAGGATCACTTCTAAATGAAGTACCTAAGTGTTTTTTTCTCAGGTGTAAGATTTTTACATCTAGTATCCACTGTTACATACACCGGGACGAGGTTAGTTCTGGTGGTGCATAGCAATATGCGCTATTCATGAGTATATAATTTTTTGTGCAGTTTTGTGGCTATTCATAGCACCACCACATCTTTGTGGAGACCATTTGGATTTATCCGGTGTAATACAATATACATCAGTTTGGATATGTATACTAAGGAATAATAATTTTCAGTGTGGTCAAGATTCAGAAGTAGGACATAATTTTTACATTATTTGGAGTCCAAAGTTTGGGATCTTAACCAAACTTTTTGGTTACAAGTAAGGGGAGGAGGACTCACTTGGTGGTTGCCTGTGGTTCACCATTGAATTATGGATTTAGCATCTATTATTAGAGGACTGTCCTTTGACATGGATGACTTGGGTATTTTTGGTTTGGGTTTACATTCCTTGCCCAATGGCTTATCAAGCCAATTGGATGATTCACTTCATAATTTGGTTTTTACCAAACTAACTAAGGAGATGAAACACTTAAGAAGTAATGTATGGCATTTATGTTTATTTAAGGCTTATCAGCAAAAACAAATATCACAGAGAGGACTCAGGGTTAAGTTACAACCCCTAGTACCCCAGGTTGATCAATCATTATTAGATGATTGGCTTGCGGTACAGCAGCAAGTTTCAATGGGATTTGTCAGTGCTTTAGTTGCATATTATGAGAAATGGTTCAACAACAAACTCTTGAAGTTGAGAATTTGAGCCAAGTGGTAGTGAAATGTCAAAACCTTCCCTGTTATACCTCAGGTCTAAGCTAAGCAAGGATCTTTTAGAATTTGAAAACAATCTTAAAGACAAGAAAATGAAGAAATTTAATAGGAGCATAGAGGATTTTGACAGGGGGAGACCCTTTGACATTCGTAAGAATGTTAAGTTTGTGACACCAAATCAGAAATTTGGTTATCCCAAATCTAGAAGACCAAAATCTATTCTTAAAAAAAGAAATAGAGACTCAGTTACGTTAGGGGGGAAGATAGTCATGCATATATAGGTCACCGATCTCTAAGAGGAAGAATTCTGTAAATAATCTGGGCAACCCTTTAGATTTAGTTCCAGAAGAGGGGGGAGGAAGCACAAAGGTCACTCCAGATTTAGAGGGCATCTTGAAGATGATAGTTCAGAGATAAGTTGCAGTAACAATGTACACAACATATCCTCATTGGTGCTGTTGGATTTACAAATAAAAACTCTTAATAAAGGTTTGAGTTTTGTGCCCAGTTTTTTTGTGCCTGAACAAAACTTTGCACAAGATGTGATTGACTTTTGTCATTTACTTAATTTACATTTGTTTTTTCAGGGTGGTCATAATAACAAGGATGTCAGGCCATTTTGGTTTCGTGACTCCACCTTTAAACCACCTATGTCTTTGGTGGTTTCTGCTTTTCAGAGTAGGGTGCTAAAGGATTTATATATGCATCTTGGCAAAGATCATGTGATGAGAGCTAATATCACTAGGGCAGAAAGGCAATGTATTGATGAACTCACATCTAACAAAAATATTGTAAATTTACTGGCAGACAAAGGAGGAGCAGTTGTGGTCTAAGATTGGACCAAATATCATCAGGAAGCACTTAGCCAATTGCTTGACCATAGGTATTATATGCTTATGCACTTAGACCCCACACATAAATTCAAGGTGGAAATTGACAACTTTTTGGATAAGGCAGTTGAGGAAGGGATACTTTCTAAGGATGTTGGATACCATCTCAAAGTGGATTATCCTAAACAGCAATATCTCTATTTATTGACAAAAATCCACAAGGACCCCAACAACTCTCCAGGTAGACCTATAGTTTCTGGGAGGGGTTCACTTACTGAACCTCTCTCTGAATTTCTTACTGAATATTTAAAGCCGTTGTTGTCACATATACAGACTCGTATTCAGGATACAATCCAGTTCTTGGGTATTATGTCAGATCTACAATTGGAGTCAGACTGGTTACTATGTACCCTTGATGTCACCTCCCTGTATACCAACATTCCTCACTGGGCAAGTTTGATTGCGCTTGAATATTGGCTGAACAGAGTGGAACTATACAGACCAGGTTTTAATACTTTCTTGGTCTGTTTAGCTGAACACATTTTTGATAAAAACGTGTTCTATTTTCAGCAGCAGTGTGTGTGGCAGGTTCGGGGCACGGCTAGGGGGGCATCTTTTGCCCCCATTTATGCCAACTTGTTTAAGGCATATATTAGAGGAGGAACTTATTTATAACAGGTGTCATAACATTTACCTTGATGAAATTGACATTTGGAGGTGTTATCTTGATGACTGTTGGCTAGTGTGGAGAGCTGATGTAGGATATTTGGAGGAATTTGTGGAATATTTTAACCAAAACAATTGGGGCATTGAATTTAAGGTTACATGGCACAAATATGAGATAACATTTTTGGATGTTTTGCTGAAACGTACTCCTTCAGATACTCTGGAGACCAAGGTATTCCACAAATTCCCTCAGTATAACACGTTACTACATGCCTCCAGCTTCCGCCCCTAACATGTCATCAGGAACATCCCCAAGTCTCAATTTCTCAGGGTGAAGAGAATTTTCTCCAGAGCCTATACTTATGATCATTTTAAACATGATATTTCCACCAGATTTAAGGATAGGGGTTACAGGGTTGGTGACATTTGTAGGGCTAGCCAGTTTGCTCATCTTCAGGAGAGATCTGATTTATTGCAATATAAACAACATTATACTGACAACAGGGATCAAATTAGGTTGGTAACTACCTATGGCAAAAATAAAAAATCTTTTATGAATATTATTTCCAGACATTGGAATATTTTGCAGGGTGAGGGTTCCCTTGTGGATTTTTTAGGAGAAAATTGTTCATTTTCCTTCTGTAAGGGTCGATCCTTGGGATCACTATTCAGTCACTACAAAAGATGGCAAGGTCAGGATAAAGTCTTGGGTCAAAGAACCATCACTGGTGAAAAGTTGGTTGTATGCAGTCCATGTGGCCACTGCTCACATTGCTCAAGGGTATCTAAAACTACAAGTTTTACCAGTAAGAACACTCCGACAGTATATGATCTGTCTTTTTTTGCTAATTGTAGCACCAGTTGGGTGATTTATTTGGCCTGTTGTTCATGCCGAGCTTTTTATGTGGGACAGACATCTAGGCCTCTTAGAGTAGGAATTAGTGAGCATGTGAGTGATATTAGGAACCACAAACAATCTAGTACATTATATAAACATATTTGTCAACACTGGGATCATTAGATTCACCATTATGACTGTATTTTGAATAAATCAACAGACACAGTAGATTTACATGAAATACTCAATTTAAAAGAAAAAAGTGGATTGTTAAGCTAGGGGGGCTTTTTCTACCTGGCCTCAATGAATATTTCTAAATAATCTTCTTAATTGATGCATTGAGTGAATATTGGTTAATTAATGCTGTTTTATATATATATATATATATATATATATATATATATATATATATATATATATATATATATATATATATATATATATACACACATATATCATACTGCTGGAGGGAAATGGCATTTATTATTTTTTTTTGTTCACTGAGGAAGGCTGTAAAGCTGAAACCGGTCTGATTTTCTGCAATGTGTATGTGTATTTATAATACACTATTCTAAATACAGGATTTGTGCTGGCTCTTTGTTTTGTCTGAGCTAATTGCTACCCTGGAAGGGTGGAAGTTTTTGAAATGGTTTTATATCTTCCAGATGCTGTAACACATGTTACCAAAGCTCTGTGTGTGTGTATGACAGTGCATATGTGCATTATTCTGTCTCAGTTTCTAGTAAAGGGGATAATGTGGGAACCAGAACTCAGGTGACCGGATGTATGTGATGACATTCTGTAATCTAGCACTGACATGATGTTTTAATACTAGATGAGACAGAAGTCTCAGGGAAGTCTGTTTGTGAGACTTGACAAAGAAGGACCACTCACCCACTTCATCTTGCCTTGTTCTAGTAAGTAAACTAGGGTACAGTAATTCTTTAGATCAGTCAGGAAAATATACTGACATTAGTTAAGTGTTGTTTTATGTATCTATGTGAATCGTTCCATTAATATTATTTTTAATATTTCCTGTGATTGACACTCTGCTGTTTATTGTAAGCAGATATTTAGTGCTTTCATATTATTTTATTATTTATTATTACATATATTGAAACTTTTCATTGTGGCTGGTCTTTTAGAGAATATTTTAATCTTTGAGAGTACTTATATTTATTTGGCGACACTATGGCCACTCCTGAAAGCCTTGCTGTTTGGTCAACATTACCATTTGTATTAGTATTAATTTTACTCTATAATTGGGTACCCTTGTAAGAGCCTTAGAGTAGCTGGCTTTGTGAGTGTTCTGGTGTTGTGTCTAACTTATAGTCTGAACAAAAGGGGTAGAGCTAGTAAATCTGTGCCAGCCTTCCCAGGTGTGTGTGTGTGTGTGTGTGTGTGTGTGTGTGTGTGTGTGTGTGTGTGTGTGTGTGTGTGTGTGTGTGTGAAAATCAAAGCTCAAAGAGAGTGCATGTGTCAGTTACTTTGAACAGGGACTGAGAGCACTGATGTCACACAGACGGTGGTAGAGGACTTGGCTAAGGACTTAACTCTACAGCTGTATCAGTGGGGAGTCTTATGTGGGGCCTGGTGAGAGACAGAGAGAGGAAACCCAGCCCCAGGATGGGACTGTGTTCCCTATGTGGTCTTAAGGGAGATTGTGGTTGGTGCAGAGAGCTGCATCTGGAAATACACTGTGTATCTTGTCTGTGTTCCAAGTCAACATCCCTCACCAGTGTCTGTAGTGAGGATTGAGACTCCTTGATCACTGGCCTAGAGAAGGGATGTCAGAATAGGTATGAAAGCATGCTTGGATTTTCTGATATTTAGATGAGACATTTTACTGTGTGGGGGTACCAGCTACCTAACCACTGCAATTACTAATTTAGCAATGTGTCATGGCAGTGAGTGAACCATTTTTGACTCTTTATTGAGGTAGGGTGTAGTTTAGTGACAAAGGTTAAGCACAAAAGATGAATGTAAAGCCATCACCCAAGCTGATAAATTACGATTTACCCAAAAGTCTGCCTTGATATGCTGTTATTATAAAACTGCATTATTTAAAAAAGAACTATTTTGTCTTTTTAAATAATGTCAGTGCATAATCTTTATTATTTAATAATGCAATTGTGTGATGGAACTTAATTTCTGGTCAGTCTTTTTTTTTTTTTTTTTTGCTGGTGTAGTTTTCAAGAGATAGATTAATAATTTTCTTTATATGCATGCTTTTATGTTTGTGACAATCTCTGCATAGTCCTCTAGGTTACAGAAGCTGCAGCCACTGTCTTAATTTCATTATTTTAGGTAGTAAATAGCTTTTAATGCACAGGATGGGTGAATTTTGATTAAAGGGATAAAAAGGTGATTGCTTAATATCTATGTTAAATTTTTAATTGAACCATGTGATTTTAGTTGTAACAATTAATGGTGTAAAGAATAAGGTGGCTGCTGTTTTTTTTTTTTGTTAGATATTTATTAACTGGGAAGGAGGATAGGTACATGGACTATTACAATAATATATCTACAGCTCACTGAAATCATATTCCGTGAGTATTGTCACCTGATAATTGTTTCAGTAAGAAATGACTGATAGAGCAGTGTGTGTGTGTGTGTGTGTGTGTGTGTGTGTGTGTGTGTGTGTGTGTGTGTGTGTGTGTGTGTATACAGGCAGTGATTTTTATTTTGGTTGAGTTCTCCTTTCTTCATATTTGTACAGATTTAGAGTTGTATATGTAAGTTCCATGGGTGTGAGGAGCTAGCCCTAAAACTGTAGCTAGGTCATCTGGTGTACGCTGTGGAGTTCCCCAAACTGGTGCTTCTCCATGATACAAAGTGGCAACAAAAAAGACAAACGGTGTTTTCAAACCACATTCTCTGCTACATTCCAAACAAACCTACCTAGGACAATGTATCTCAGCAGCCAACATGACATCAACAAAGGAAGACATGTTGATACAAATGAGCAAAGTTAGATATGTTTTTGGAGAGAGGGTACCTGAAAGTATTAGTTAAAACAATCACAGCAGAGGTACCCAGTACTGAGGTGATAAATATAAATCCTTAAATATCGAGGACAATTGTCTGAAACAAGTAAACAACAAAACAAAAAAAAGAGAATAAATTGGAAAGAGCACTTGCTGTCCAGTATTATGATTGTGCTAAAGATTTTAAAAATATTAAACAAACAAATTGCATGACTATGAAAGCTAATGACCTTGTTTTAATAAGTGAGCAAAAAAGACAGTTTTATATACAAAACTGTCTGAAATTTTAAAGGACTACTTGAAAATAATAATCATGGTGATAAAAGTTGTTACAATTCAATTTCCAAAATAGGAATGAGAAATGTGGCTAATGCAAGCAATGTCCAAACATTTTTGGAGGTACTGTAATTAACTTGGACAATATATTTAACACCACACTTAAACTGAAAAATGATAATTGTTCAACAGCTGGTGTAGTTTATGAGGCTAAGTGCTTAGTATGCTTGGAATTTTATATAGGGAAAACTGAGCTACCTTTGAGGAAGAGGGTAAATCAGCACAGTTACTATTTACTTAAGAACCACAACAGTGCATTGTATAAGCTCACTTTAAGTTGTTCAGCTTTTCAAAAATTTCAGTTTTTTGTTGTAGAACACCTACACATTAACCCATGTGAGTGCATGGGAGACTATATTAGAATAAAGAGAATTTATGTCATAACTTAGATTAAACACTAACACCCCCCCCCATTTTAAAATGAAATTAAACCAGTACTTAAACTGAGAGCAGCAACATTGTGAAGATGTTAATATCAACTATTGTTTTTACAACATATACAAATGTTTTTATTAAGTTAACCTATTAATTTATTTATTAAGAATTATTTGCTATTTACCAGCTAATAATGGTTTGCTATCATTTTGTTGAATGACGCTTACAGTACATGGATTCCAAAATCGCGTAATCACGTGGGTGACTGGTAAAAACAGCAAAATACATTCTTACAAATGCATAAAATCAAAAGCATGGAAGTGATTAATTCTTGCAAGATCACCGTTGATTTGAACAGTGATTTTAAAGCAACTTTAGAACTGGTTCGAATGTTGAATGTCGTTTTTACCATTTTTGAAATATGGTAAAAACTACATTCAATTTCAGCCATTTGAGTCGATAAAATGACTCAAATATGTTATGACTCTCAATAAAATGATAGTAAACCCTAATAACTTATTATTCATTTATTTATATAAGAATTTATTTCTAAAAATTTTGAGTTATCTCATATAAATTTATTTAAATACTTGGTATCTGCTAATATTTAAGTGTGAATATGATATAGATGTACGTAGGTTTGTTTTTGAATGTAGAGGAGCATGTTTTACTGAATAAATTTTGTTCTGCTATTAAATGATGGTGGAGTACCTCTTTAGGAATAGTTTAGCACATGGAAAGAGTATCACAGAGCTTATAAGAGGATCTGGTGATTTTGCTTTGGTGTTCTAATGGATTCCCTTTTTATGGATTAGGGATGAAAGCGCTAAACACACTCGTGATTTTAATATATTGTTTAAGCTGTTGGTCAAGCATAATTCCTGACTTGTTCCTCCATTTTTTGGACATTTTTGTGGTTCTTGATTGTTTCACACAAAAATACTCAGTTTTCTGTTTTTTAGTCACACAGGCTGGAGGCTGAGGGAATTAAATGCTCGACTACAGGAAGCTCATAGCATTAATCCTCTGCACTAAACTGCCTGTCCTGTTCATGTCAGATATGAAGGAGATTGTCCGGTTTTCTGATTTCATTTCCATGATTTATTGCTATATTAATTTGCCTCTTTATTAATAATTGATGCTGCCCCCCCCCCCCCCCCGTTTACAGTTAGCTCATTTAATGTCATAAGGAATGGAAGAATCATACAGACTTAGAAGAAATTCCTCTAGTACTTGATTTTATAATATCCATACATCTATTATTTAGTATATCAGGACTGATTTTTAATCTAAGTCTGTATTTAAATATCAAGTTAAATACTAAAATGATCTGAAAATGTTCCTTGTTCAAAATCAGTATTTTTAACAGATACAAGTAAATGCTCAAATATTAAACAAATCTATCATGAGCCATGAAATGTGAACTTTAAGATAAAAGAAATATCTTTTTTATCAGGGAATTTAGTTCTAAAATAACCATTACTGCAAATGTTTCAATCAGCTCCTTTCCAGCTGGAAGTTCAGAATGACTAATAAACATTGTAATCAAGTGCATCATTTAGTGCAAAATGTCTTTTGTTAGCTATACTAAATACAGAGTTTTTGCATTGTACCAAAGTTTTCATAATTTTATGAAAAAGGGAGTCCTGTTATGACATGGTACTTTGACAAAAGATAGAATGTACTTAACAACAAGGAAAAATGTCTTACAACAAAATGTCATAGGCAAAAACAAAAAAGATCCTGGCAAGGTAGAGACTTCACTGTATGTATTGGAGGTTTAAGATATTAAAGACTTACGCAAGCTAGAGTCTTCACTGTGTAATACTTTAAACCTCATGTAGTGGAGACCGCTGAAAATATGCAAATGACCCCCTAAGGACATACCAGCGTTTCAGCTACATGGTGTCTGAATTCCCATGACTTTTTACTTTTAAAGTCTTTATGGCTACATTCAGAGTAATAAAGCCAAACCACACTAGCTGTAGACAAGCCATGTTTCGGACTTTTTGTGACTTTATCCATAAAGCATAAGTGGACTGTTAACTATATTTCAGAAACACAGTGCATAAAACCCAAGTGATGTCCATAAACATTAAGGTGCCTGCAAAATATCCCAAACAACATCCGAGCAATGGATAAAAAGGATACAAAGACAACCCCTTCTTTAAAAACTGCAAGAAAGATTTATCCAAGCTAGAGTTTTCACTGTCTAATATCTTAAACCTTCTGTAGTTAAGACCCATGGGATATATGCAAATGTCACAAAGTTCTCCAATTCAGGATGGTGCTGGCAAGTTGACACACACTGGTAAAGAATGGTAAATCCCGCTATGCAGCTCTGGAGTAAATAAGTCCTTTCTTGTTCAGAGGTTATCCAAACAATTGCCACCTTCAAGCATCCAAATATAAATAGTGGACAAAAGGTAGAACTAAAACCAAACTGGACCAAACAGGGCCAGAAGTTTATTAAAACATTAAGCAACACAGTACAAAATACTGCTTTTCGTCCTTTCACCATACAAAGACTTCTTCAGACAAATGGTTCTACACAAGAAACCAGCCTGTGTTATAAAGGCAATTTCAAATTCAAATTGTGCCCCTCCCCTGCTACAATCCGAATTACCTCATTTCCTGATCACAAAGCATTTGTCATTTCCTCTTCCTAGTTATACACCCATTCAGTAATATACACAATTCACTTGCAAGAACAAGAATAGGTTAAAACATTAAAGTGAAATGAATAAGAATACAATGGGTAAAAATACACAAAAGTAAATCCCCATTTCAAGTATAAAATCACTAAACAAATATAAGTATTGTGAACTACAAGAATAACAAATCCAAACATACACATTTAAGCATTTAAACATTATGTCATTATATAATAAAGGTAAGGGGGGGGGGGAATGTTGCGACATAATAATGACATAATGATGAACAACTCTGCTATCTGTTGACTTCTAACAGAATTTAATACTATAATGTATGAGAACCAGTTGATCATAAAACAATAAAAAATAAAACTTAAAATAAACATTTTGTGACAAAATATGCTAAAAAAAAATGATGAAATAATAATATAAATGTCACAAATATATATATTATGTATATATGTTGAACATTGAAAATGAAGTGTGTATTTAAACATTATATGCTCTACCATTTCTGCATGTGGCACAATGAATGTCAGAAATAAAATAGCCTATCTATTCAATGCTTTCAATTTCAAAATACTAGAAATAGAATATTGTTCATTAAGCCCTGGTACTGAGCAGGCTCTTGTATGAAGTTGCCACAACAATTCTAGTCTCTCTAGAAGCAGGGGCGTCGGTCCCCCTCTATCATTGTGGACACATTCACCTATTACTCTAAAGCCAAAGGTATGATTAGAAAATGTTGCTGTGTGTCTAGCTAAAGCATTGGTCATGTTTCCAGTTTGCATACTATATAGGTGTTCATACACCCTTTCCCTCAGTCTCCTCTCAGTTTTTCCAATATAGAATGAGGGGCATGCTTTACAAATAGCTACATATACCACATTCTTTGAATTACAGTTGAATTTACCTTGGCTGATGTATTTCCTATTTCTCAGTGTAAAATGTTTGCCTATGTCCATGTGAGTACAATACCTACACATATTGCATTTATTCATGCCTAACATAGATGGCCTACAGTTATTCATTTTGCTTGTTTGCAAGATGCTCTTTGTATTTGCTCCCTTCCTGTATAGTATTTTAACTCTATTTGGTAGTGCACTTGGGAGTCTCTCTTCGTCTAATAAGAATTTCCAATTCTTGTTAATAATGTCTGAAATTTTGTAAGCATCCAGGCTAAATGTTGTAATAAAGCAAAAACTATTAATGTCAGCATGTTCCTCCCTATTAAGTGGTTCATAGCGTGTCACCTCCATTAGTTGTGCTACTTAAATTTTCTCCCAAAAGTGGTATGTATATATTTTTCATGCGTTTCAATGATACTTCCCTTATAAGTGCATCCACCAAGGTAGGAGGATATTTCCTCCTCAAGAACATACCTTGCAACAATTCACACTCGAGGTCAAAGTCAGTTTCCCTGGACACCATTCTAGCTGCCCTCACCAGTTGGCCTTTGACAACAGCTCTCTTTTGAGTCACGGGATGGCAGCTAGAATAGTGTAAAGGAGTTTGAGTATGTTGGTTTCCTGTAGATCCTTGATACAAAGGTACTGGTTTCCAAGTCCTTTTCCAAGTATACATCAAGGTATGCGATTCTACTTGTATGGAAGCTGTGTGTGAAGGATAAAAGGCGGTGCTATCATTGAAATGGAAGTGATAATTCATCTGCAACTTCAGAGTTGCCCTTAAGCAATATTTCTAACAGAATTTAATACTATAATGTATGAGAACCAGTTGATCATAAAACAATAAAAATAAAACTTAAAATAAACATTTTGTGACAAAATATGCTAAAAAAATGATGAAATAATAATATAAATGTCACAAATATATATATTATGTATATAGAAAATGAAGTGTGTATTTAAACATTATATCATTTCTGCATGTGGCACAATGAATATCAGAAATAAAATACCCTATCTATTCAATACTTTCAATTTCAAAATACTAGAAATAGAATATTGTTCATTAAGCCTGGTACTGAGCGAGGCTCTTGTATGAAGTTGCCACAACAATTCTAGTCTCTCTAGAAGCAGGGGCGTCGGTCCCCCTCTATCATTGTGGACACATTCACCTATTACTCTAAAGCCAAAGGTATGATTAGAAAATGTTGCTGTGTGTCTAGCTAAAGCATTTCATGTTTCCAGTTTGCATACTATATAGGTGTTCATACACCCTTTCCCTCAGTCTCCTCTCAGTTTTCCAATATAGAATGAGGGCATGCTTTACAAATAGCTACATATACCACATTCTTTGAATTACAGTTGAATTTACCTTGGCTGATGTATTTCCTATTTCTCAGTGTAAAATGTTTGCCTATGTCCATGTGAGTACAATACCTACACATATTGCATTTATACATGCCTAACATAGATGGCCTACAGTTATTCATTTTGCTTGTTTGCAAGATGCTCTTTGTGTTGCTCCTTCCTGTATAGTATTTTAACTCTATTTGATAGTGCACTTGGGAGTCTCTCTTCGTCTAATAAGAATTTCTAATTCTTGTTAATAATGTCTGAAATTTTGTAAGCATCCAGGCTAAATGTTGTAATAAAGCAAAAACTATTAATGTCAGCATGTTCCTCCTATTAAGTGGTTCCTTAACGTGTCACCTCCATTAGTTGTGCTACTTAAATTTTTCTCCCAAAAGTGGTATGTATATATTTTCATCGTTTCAATGATACTTCCCTTATAAGTGCATCCACCAAGGTAGGAGGATATTTCCTCCTCAAGAACATACCTCGCAACAATTCACACTCGAGGTCAAAGTCAGTTTCCCTGGACACCATTCTAGCTGCCCTCACCAGTTGGCCTTTCACAACAGCTCTCTTTTGAGTCACGGGATGGCAGCTAGAATAGTTATCAAAAGGGAGTTTGAGTATGTTGGTTTCCTGTAGATCCTTGATACAAAGGTACTGGTTTCCAAGTCCTTTTCCAAGTATACATCAAGGTATGCGATTCTACTTGTATGGAAACTGTGTGTGAAGGATAAAAAGGCGGTGCTATCATTGAAATGGGCGAGTAATTCATCTGCAACTTCAGAGTTGCCCTTAAGCAATATAAAAATGTCATCCAAAAATCGAGTGTAATACCTGATGTTGCTGGCCACCTCTAAGTGGTGAAGTACATAAGTTCTCTCCCAGTGTGCCATCACCAAATTGGCGAAACTGGCCCCACAGGGAGAGCCCATCGCTATGCCTATTTTCTGCACAAAATATTCCCCACCAAATGTAAAGTAGTTGTTATCCAACACAACCTCAAGTAGTTCACATAATAATGAAACCAGCGCAGTTGTGGCCCCCATTTCGAGTAATAACTCCCTCACCCATTCGACCCCCGTGCTTTGTGGTATCGATGAATATAAGTCCTTAACGTCTATAGTTAAGAAATTTAACTCTTGGTCGAATGGAATGGAGCTAATAGATCTCAAAAATGCCCAGGAGTCCTTACATATCTGTGGGAGCTGACATACAAATTTCAATGATAATCTATAAATTTATCTGTTGGGTAAGTTATACTACCTCTAGCATCTATCAAGGCTCTCAATGGTGGGTCCAAAATAGATTTGTGAATCTTAGGGATCCCGAAAGCAGTCGGGATCTTTGGAAATGCCATAAACAGAAAAATGTAAGTATCTTTGTCTATTCTAGCCTCTACAAAAAGTTCCTCAATCAGTGCTCTTATCCTGTTGTATGCTACGTTCAATTCATTTTTAGAAACACTTTGATATGTATTAGTGTTAAGGATCCGCTTAATCCTATTATTGTAGTCTGGTACATCAAATATAACAAGACCACCTCCCTTATCTGGTTGAACAACCCTAACATTGGTGGTCTGGATCAACTCTATACATTGTTTCTCTTCATTTGTAATGTTATTAGTAATTGAATTGTTACTAGGTTGTACATTATTCAAACAGTTAAAAATGTCCCATTCGCATATTTTCTCAAACAAAGCTAATGATGTGTGCATTGGTGGACAAAAGGAACTAGACACATAAAGTGGATCAGGTGCTCCTTGTGAGGTTTTGTCCACCAATGCACACATCATTATTATTTGATGTACCAGACTACAACATTAGGATTAAGCGGATCCTTAACACTAATACATATCAAAGTGTTTCTAAAAATGAATTGAACGTAGCATACAACAGGATAAGAGCACTGATTGAGCACTGATTGGGGAACTTTTTGTAGAGGCTAGAATAGACAAAGATACTTACATTTTTCTGTTTATGGCATTTCCAAAGATCCCGACTGTTTTCGGGATCCCTAAGATTCACAAATCTATTTCGGACCCACCATTGAGAGCCTTGATAGATGCTAGAGGTAGTATAACTTACCCAATAGCTAAATTTATAGATTATCATTTAAAGAAATTTGTATGTCAGCTCCCACAGATATGTAAGGACTCCTGGGTGTTTTTGAGATCTATTAGCTCCATTCCATTCGACCAAGAGTTACATTTCTTAACTATAGACATTAAGGACTTATATTCATCGATACCACAAAGCACGGGGGTCGAATGGGTGAGGGAGTTATTACTCGAAATGGGGGCCACAACTGCGCTGGTTTCATTATTATGTGAACTACTTGAGGTTGTGTTGGATAACAACTACTTTACATTTGGTGGGGAATATTTTGTGCAGAAAATAGGCATAGCGATGGGCTCTCCCTGTGGGGCCAGTTTCGCCAATTTGGTGATGGCACACTGGGAGAGAACTTATGTACTTCACCACTTAGAGGTGGCCAGCAACATCAGGTATTACACTCGGTTTTTGGATGACATTTTTATATTGCTTAAGGGCAACTCTGAAGTTGCAGATGAATTACTCGCCCATTTCAATGACAGCACCGCCTTTTTATCTTTTACACACAGCTTCCATACAAGTAGAATCGCATACCTTGATGTATACTTGGAAAAGGACTTGGAAACCAGTACCTTTGTATCAAGGATCTACAGGAAACCAACATACTCAAACTCCTTTTTACACTATTCTAGCTGCCATCCCGCGACTCAAAAGGGAGCTGTTGTCAAAGGCCAACTGGTGAGGGCAGCTAGAATGGTGTTCAGGGAAACTGACTTCGACCTCGAGTGTGAATTGTTGCGAGGTATGTTCTTGAGGAGGAAATATCCTCCTACCTTGGAGGATGCACTTATAAGGGAAGTATCATTGAAACGCATGAAAAATATATACATACCACTTTTGGGAGAAAATTTAAGTAGCACAACTAATGGAGGTGACACGTTAAGTGAACCACTTAATTGGGAGGAACATGCTGACATTAATAGTTTTTGCTTTATTACAACATTTAGCCTGGATGCTTACAAAATTTCAGACATTATTAACAAGAATTGGAAATTCTTATTAGACGAAGAGAGACTCCCAAGTGCACTACCAAATAGAGTTAAAATACTATACAGGAAGGGAGCAAATACAAAGAGCATCTTGCAAACAAGCAAAATGAATAACTGTAGGCCATCTATGTTAGGCATGAATAAATGCAATATGTGTAGGTATTGTACTCACATGGACATAGGCAAACATTTTACACTGAGAAATAGGAAATACATCAGCCAAGGTAAATTCAACTGTAATTCAAAGAATGTGGTATATGTAGCTATTTGTAAAGCATACCCCTCATTCTATATTGGTAAAACTGAGAGGAGACTGAGGGAAAGGGTGTATGAACACCTATATAGTATGCGAACTGGAAACATGACCAATGCTTTAGCTAGACACACAGCAACATTTTCTAATCATACCTTTGGCTTTAGAGTAATAGGTGAATGTGTCCACAATGATAGAGGGGGACTGACGCCCCTGCATCTAGAGAGACTAGAATTGTTGTGGCAACTTCGTACAAGAGCCTGCTCAGTACCAGGGCTTAATGAACAATATTCTATTTCTAGTATTTTGAAATTGAAAGCATTGAATAGATAGGCTATTTTATTTCTGACATTCATTGTGCCACATGCAGAAATGGTAGAGCATATAATGTTTAAATATGCACTTCATTTTCAATGTTCAACATATATACATAATATATATTTGTGACATTTATATTATTATTTCATCATTTTATTTTTAGCATATTTTGTCACAAAATGTTTATTTTAAGTTTTATTTTTTATTGTTTTATGATCGACTGGTTCTCATACATTATAGTATTAAATTCTGTTAGAAGTCAACAGAAAGCAGAGTTGTTCATCATTATGTCATTATTATGTCGCAACATCCCCCCCTTACCTTTATTATATAATGACATAATGTTTAAATGCTTAAATGTGTATGTTTGGACTTGTTATTCTTGTAGTTCACAATACTTATATTTGTTTAGTGATTTTATACTTGAAATGGGGATTTACTTTTGTGTATTTTTACCCATTGTATTCTTATTCATTTCACTTTAATGTTTTAACCTATTTTTGTTCCTGCAAGTGAATTGTGTATATTACTGAATGGGTGTATAACTAGGAAGAGGAAATGACAAATGCTTTGTGATCAGGAAATGAGGTCATTCGGATTGTAGCGGAGAGGGGCACAATATGAATTTGAAATTGCCTTTATAACACAGGCTGGTTTCTTGTGTAGAACCATTTGTCTGAAGAAGTCTTTGTATGGTGAAAGGACGAAAAGCAGTATTTTGTACCGTGTTGCTTAATGTTTTAATAAACTTCTGGCCCTGTTTGGTCCAGTTTGGTTTTAGTTCTACCTTTTGTCCACTATTTATATTTGGATGCTTGAACATGGCAATTGTTTGGATAACCTCTGAACAAGAAAGGACTTATTACTCCAGAGCTGCATAGCGGGATTTACCATTCTTTACCAGTGTGTGTCAACTTACCAGCACCATCCTGAATTGGAGAACTTTGTGAGTTTGTGTATGCATTCCCAAGTTTGCTATATATGCAAATGTCCCCTTAGGGACATAACAGTTTATCCATAAAGACTTAAAAAGTAAAATGTCATGGGCATTCAGAAACCATGTAGATCAAACACTAGTATGTCTACTTTTCTACCCAGGTTTGCATACCCCAAATTTGACTGCAAATGCAATACTGCCTTTTAAATGCTGGTATTACACTAAGACTGATTCACATGATGGATGGCCAGTTGGATCACACCCTCTAACACTTTGTGCCAAGGGCAATTCCCAATTTTGCACTGCCCTAGCTATGCTATTATTCTCAGCCTATGCCTCACAACAGGACTGTGATAGTGAAGAAAATAGTTCATTCAGACAGCAGTTGCAGGACCTACTAGATAAAGTAGGACAACATGAATCGGTGTTGATAATGGGTGATCTAAATGTAGGCAGACACAACAGAATATGAGGACTGTCTGGGCCCATAAGGTTGTTGCAGCAAGAATAAAAAGAGGTAATTCTAGACTTCTGTGTGGCAATTAGTTTGATGGTGGCCAACATGGTTCAGCAAGAGAGGCAGTCAGAAAATCACATACAAGAGTGGCCATCATGCAACTCAGGTGGACTTCCTCCTAGTAAGTCATCCCTAGTGAAACGGTAGGTCCACAGCCTAAACCACTGATTGCCACAATCAGCAGCAAGGGGTGGTCAGAGAAGGCTGTAAGGTCAACTGAGACTAGGCTGAAGACCTGGAAGAGTTCAAGGAATTACTCAGGACTCCTGCACCTCAAAAAGAAGAGGACATAGGTGTAGTTGAAGATGAGAGGCAGCACCTCAAAAGCCATGTGTGAAGACTACAGAATTGATGTGTGGCTCAGCCAGGTATGGAAACAAGGTACATAAGGATAGCTGGTGGTGGAATGCAGAAGTCCAGGAAGTCATCAGAAGAAAGAAAGAGTGCAAGAAAAAGAGAGAGATAGAAAAGGTGGACCAGGCTATGAAGGAATACTACTTGGTTAATGAAGAGGCTGAGAGGAATTTCAATAGCAGAGCATCAGAGACATGTTACCAGTTTCTAGAAGGTGACTTACTAGATGGCACAAAGAAACTCTAACAGGCCGCAAGGCAAAGACTGAAATATAAAGAAGATAGATACCCTTCATAAGGGATGGCAGAAACAACTTGCTCACAAGTCCACATGACATCAAAGGAAGATGGAAGGAGCATTTCCAATAGCTTCTAAATGAAAACTCCACATAAGCTGTACTTCTCCTGACACAGCCCACAATGAATGTAGAGGAGAAGCCCAAGCCCACCATAGAAGTATGAACAGCACTAAGTAAAATTAAGTTCGGGAAAGCAGCAGGCTCAGATGAAGTCACAGCAGATGGGATCAAGATGTTGGGTGAGATGGGGCCAGATAAGGCTCCTGAGTGTACACATGGCAGTATGGAGAGAAAAGTGTATCCCACATGATTGGAGAATATGCATACTAGTGTCAGTGTATGAGAACAAAGGGGACATTCACAACTGTGGGCGGTATAGTGGTATCACACTCCTGTTACACTGCATGAAAGTTCTGGAGAGAGTGATTGATAAATGAATATGTATAGTAATAGAAAGTAAGATGGGAGATGAGCAGTTTGGATGCATATCAAGATGCAGCACAACCAACCAGATATTTGCAGTGAGACAGATAGATGAGAAGAAACTAGAGATAAGGAAAGAATCCAACTGTGCATTCCTAGACTTGGAGAAAGTATTTGACAAGGTCACAAGTTCTGTAATGATTTTAAGTCCAAGAAACATTGGTGAGTTAGTGCAGGCCGTGTACAAGGACTAAATGACTTAAGTACAAACATTGTTTGGACTCAAAGAGGGAATTCCAGAACAAGTGGGTGTACATGAGGGTTCAGCTCTGAGCCCAAAGCTGTTCATACTGGTGACGGGCTACATTAGCAAACAGATCAACAAAGTTGCTGCATGCAGATGATGTGGCATTACAGGCAGACTCTTGTCAAGAACTTCAGCGAAGGATAGGGGAATGGAATGAAAAACTATAGGCGCATGGGATGAAACTAAGTACAGGTAAAACAGTTGTAATGGCAGCAAATGAGGGAGATCAGACGCAGCTGAGAACTGAGATAGAAGGGAAAATAGTGGAACAAGTTAAGAGCTTTAAATGTCTGAGAGACATGGTTGAAGAGAAAGAAGTTTGAATGTGGAGGTCAAAGCTAAAATCAAAGAGGCTGCAGCCAACTGGCACAGTGTAAGGGGTAATGTATAACAGAACAACACCAGAGAAGCTGAAAAACAAGGTGTATAAAAGAGTGGTGTGACCACTTGTACTGTACAGCACAGAAAACTGGGCAGTAAAGGCAGAGCAGTTGAGGAAGCCAAAGGTGGTAGAGATGAAGTGCATGAGATGGGTAGTAGGAAGCACACTGTGGACAGATGAAGAAATGAGGACATCAGAGGAGAAGTCAAAGTAGCTCCAGTTACACAGATGGTCAAAGAGAACACATTACAGTGGGTTTGGCACATGTGCAGAAAAGCAGTAATCAGGCTAAGAAGATTTGGGACAGAAAGGAAACAGGTAAGAGGAAATGAGGATGTTCATCATTGGAGTGGAGTGATTGTGTGAAAGAAAACCTGAGTCAGTCTGACTTTATTGTCAAAGAAGGTAGGAGAGTTGCATTGAATGGAGAGAGATGATGACAGTTGACTTGACACTCTGACCCATGTAGAAAATGGGAAAAAAGGAGTTGTTGATGATGATGATGATGATGCCCACTTAGGATATGTGTTCAACAAAATCTGCTGTTATCTGTCTTGTCTGCCTCTTTTGTAGGCACCAGGAAAAGTTTCAGTTTTTATGGCTCATGTGGTTGCTACCATCTCTTATGATTTGACCATGTGAGATGTCCTCATTGTGCATAATGCGATACACTGAGGGTATATGTCATATGTGTGCACTGTGACATCCCAAGGATATTAGCATTGCTGTATGTTATCTTTCCATAACAGGCACATTAAGGAGCAGTTAACATATGTGTCAACATTATCACAGCTGAGTACATTGAGAAGATTCCAGGTACAGCCTGTCACCCGAATTACTCTTGAGTATGCATGCCATTGCATGGAAATCTGTCATCAGTGGTGTCCTTGAGTCTGTGTATTTCCCTATTTTCATATGTTCCTAAAAGTGCTTCATTGTTATATTCAGAAGCTAGTTCAGTATCTTACTAGTCAAATCTTAGGATGTTACAGCTGCATCTCCTGCAGATTTTTAAAAGCTACTGTTTACTAACAGTCGCACTGTAGTACATACTGCTGTCTGCAATGACATTGACTCACAGTTGGCTCCCTGCATCTTCATTGCTCTTCGCAGGTTGTAACAACAAACAGAATCATTGTATCCATTTTCTAGCAGTGGCAGCAGGAGCTCATTTGATGTTCTTCATGTTTCACTGTTGCAGTCATTACACTTGGGTTATCCTGCTGGCAGGCTACCCGCAGTCGGCCTGAATTCCAAAGTCCTGGTCCGGCTTCGGTTGCTATTGCCTCTTCCCTGACGTCAGTGAGCCAGGGGTATAAACGATGCAGCCGACGCCATTTTCTTCAGTCTTTTTTGCCGCACGGTGCCCGACGCAAAAGCATTTCACAAGTGCCGGTCGGCCGACTCCGGAGATTTTCAAAACCGAATTTCAGATCCGAAGTCTTCATTAAAGCTAAGTAGCCCATTGGGGAAACTTTTTTCTTGCTCCAGACCAATGTCAGAAAAAGTTAACAATTGTATTTCTTGTGGGAAGAAAATACCTCATAAGGATTTTCATTCTTACTGTATTCCTTGCCTAGGCCCTGACCACAATGTTGCTAGCTGTCGGTTTTGTGCTAGATTTAACCAACACACTATTAAGCATCGGTACAATTTTGCCTATCTTTACTTTGGCCGAAGATTTAATTATATAATTCTATTGGAATAGCCAATGACCGGAGTTTATAAAAAGCGCAAGGAAAAGGACAGGCATCCGAGGTCCAAAACCATAGACGAGGCCTCCGCTAGGCCAGTCGCCGGTTCGCTGGTTCTCAGTGAGGCACTTTTGCAGCCCCTGACACCTGCTACCTCAGAGCCACAGGCCACTTCCGATTCCCACATGGAGCCGACTAGGCCTCTGGATACTCAAGGTATTGGACTTTCAGAAACTATTCCCTCAGATGGGTCCGGAGCCGCTGAGCAGGCATCGGCTTCTGAGGGTGTTTTCAGACCTACACAGTTATATGTTAAGCCAACCTCAGCTTCAAAGGCAAAGACTAAAGCAGCTCTAAAGACAAAGAAACAAGTACAGCATTCTCCTGCACAGACTTCTATGCCTAAAAAACAGATGCTTAAAATGGCCGAAGACCTAATTACTTTGATCAGGGGTTCCCATCCCCCTCCAGATAAGAGACCTAGGCAAGAGACAGAATATGAATCTTCAGATCAGCTTTCTATTTCCTCTGACTCCTCTTCTGAACATGGATACTCCCTTCCTCCTTGTGAGGATTCTGAAGCCGAAGAGTCTATTCCTTCAGCCTCTCCTCCTCCTGAGGATTATTCTTTTGGGGAAACCCTTCACACCATGAGGGAGCACTTTCACTGGAAGAGTCAAGATTACTCAGAATCTAATAAAAGGCTCAGAGACTTTCTTTTACTACTTCAGCACAGACCTCTTGCTATTCCACCCGTTCTAGACATAGTAGATGATGTATTTTCAGAGTCCAGCCTGTCTCCTGACTCTTTACCCCCTGAGGTGTTAAGCCAGACAGATACTACAGGGTTCCAGATTCCCACAAATTTCTATATAAAAACCCTGCTGCTGACCCAGAAACTATATCTCAGGGTCCCAATGGGGTCAAGGCTTCCACTGCGAAAAACCCTGTCCCCTCTGATAGGGATTCTAGGGCACTGGACAGATGGGGAAAAAAGTTTACACTTCTGCTACCTTGGCTGTAAGGGCTTTAAATTGTCAGTTTCATATGCTTAAATATCAGCAATATTTAATGTCACTGCTAAAACAGAAAATGTTGACAAATTCTAAATGTGCAGATAACAAGGAAATGCAGGATTTATTGCATGCAGCTGAACAAGTGGGAAAGCATACTTTGCAATGTGGTTTTGATTCACTGGAGGCCTCTTGCAGGGCCGCTGTTACGGGTGCTGTTATTAGAAGGCATGCTTGGTTAAAGGAACAAAATCTGCCTGATCATGTTAAAGCAAAATTATTGGATGCTCTTTTACAGCATGATACTTTGTTTGGTGTTAAGGCAGAAGAGGTGTTGAAGAAAATGGAGGATAAAGCGAAATCTATGCAGACAGTTAAGGATTTCTTACAGGTACAACCACCCAGATTTAGCAGGAACTGGCCTTCAAAGAATTGGTCCTTTCCAGTGTCAGACAGGCCACAAAGAGGCAGATACAGACACCCTAGAGGCAGAGCCCAGCCCCAAGGCTCATACAGGCCTAAACAATGGGGTGCTTCTAGCTCCAAAAGCGGAGAAGACAAATCACAGCCATATATAAAACAGTCCCAATGACTTTCCTCTGCCAATACCAACCACTTATCTTTTGGCAGCCCCCTTAGGGGGGAAATCTAGCATTTTTTTTCACAAAATTGGCATATAATCACCCAGAACAAATGGGTCTTAAATATAGTGTCCCAGGGCTACATGTTCCACTTTCACACCCTGCCAAAGGCAAAAGGTATGCCAGACCTGCCACAAAATCAATGGGCAGAGGCACAAAAACAACTTACATCCCTCATGGACATGAGGGCCATTCAGTGAGTACCACAGCAAGAGCAGGGACAAGGATTTTACTCAAGACTATTCCTGGTACCCAGAAAGGACAAAACCTGGAGACCAATACTGGACCTGTCTATTCTAAACACTTTTCTGGACGTTCCAAAATTCAAAATGTTGACTCTGCAGCAGCTTCTGCCCATGCTGGGCAAGAAGGCTTGGCTTGTAACTTTGGACCTAAAAGAGGCATACCTGCATGTCCCAATCAGACAAAATTGCAGACGATACCTCAGATTCATAGCTGGATCAATGCACTACCAATTCTCTGCACTGCCCTTTGGCTTATCCGCCCAGGGTCTTCACAAAATGCCTGGCACCAGTGATTGCTTTCGGCAGACAAAGGGGAATTCAAATATACCCTTACTTGGACGACTGCCTCATTCAAGCAGAGAACAAAGACATTCGACTGAGCCATTTGGCGTTTGTAAAAAGATTACTAATTTGCCTAGGGTACACGGTAAACGAAAATAAATCAAAACTAGTACCCTCTCAAGAGATAATATTCATTTGTGCAAGCTTAAATACAACTGCCAAGATGGCTTATCTCATGCCAGACAAACAAAGGCAACTGACTTCTTACTTCAAACTGTTGGCAACAAAGACCCATTTATCTGCAAGAAAAATTCTGCAGGCTTTGGGCTTCATGGCTTCCTGCATTCTACTAATTCCATATGCAAGACTGCATATGAGGAAACTACAATGGTATCTAAAAAAAATTCCCTGCCTGCAACAGGAGTTTTGATGGAGGGCACAGGCCTGTCACCACAACAAGGGACAGCCATTCACTTTACCCACGGCCAGGCAGACACTAACAACAGATGCATCAGATTATGCCTAGGGGGCCCACAAGACAGGAAAATGTATTCAGGGAGCATGGCCAGCAAGCCAAATGCATCTTCATATCAATCAAATAGAGATGCTAGCTGTTCAGAATGCCCTGACAGCCTTCAAGGATCTACTTAATCCAGGACAACTGCTGGTAAAGACGGACAATACTACAGTCATGTGGTACATAAACAAGCAGGGAGGCACACATTCCTATCCCCTCTGCAGACAAGCCATGACTTTGTGGAACACAGCATTGACTTATCAAGTACACCTACAAGCACAATTCCTGCCAGGAAAGACAAATACTCTGGCAGACAAACTAAGCAAAAATCTCAAGGATCCTCACGAGTGGAAACTAGATCCACAAATCTTCAGCATGATAACAAGGAAATGGGGATGCCCAGACATAGATCTGTTTGCCTCCCTGCACAACTGCCAACTACAGAGATTCTGCACAAGGACTTATCACAAACAAGCATGGAAAGTGGATGCCCTATCATTCAGCTGGAAAACCCTTACAGTATATGCCTTTCCTCCACTGCCTCTCCTCCCCAAGGTACTCCTAAAGGTCAGACAAGAGAAGCCAAAAATGATACTGATTGCTCCAAACTGGCCACGCCAGCACTGGTACCCAATCCTAAAGAGTTTGTCTCAAGGCCCAGCCTGGACATTACCCCAAATTCCTCATTTGCTAACCCAACAAAACAATCAGATCCTGCACAGCCAACTCAGAACCCTAAATCTGGCTGCATGGCTGATAATTTAACCATTCAGAACACACCTCTCTCTAAAGCAGTTATTGATGTTATTTTGGCAGCCAGGAGGCCCAGCACCAGAAAATCTTATACAGAAAAATGGAAGAGATTCTGTGCTTGGAACCAGGCACAAGGAATGGACACGCTTGTACCAAATATTCCTCAGATTTTACAATACCTAACTGAGATGCTGGACAAAGGCCTATCCTTCTTATCAGTTAAGATCCATGCCTCTGCCATTTCAGCTCATTACAATACGGATCCACCTATTTTTCACATCCACTGCTAAGGCAGTACCTCAGAGTGGCCAAAAACATAAGACCTCCAAGGAGAGCTCCAACACCTGCATGGGACCTCAATTTTGTCTTGGAAAAGCTCACACTGCCTCCTTTTGAGCCAGCCAATACAGCTGAGATAAAATACTTGTCATGGAAAACAGCTCTGCTCCTAGCAATAACCTCAGCAAGAAGAGTCTCAGAGTTACAGGCACTAATGGCTGTGGAACCTTTTATTATTTTCCATCCGGACAGGATTTCTCTAAGGACAAACCCAACATTTATGCCTAAGGTAGTGTCCAGTGTGGCTCTTAACCAAACCATTCATTTGCCTACCTTTTATCCAAACCCACAGAATAAGGGGGAGAGACTTCTGCATTCTTTGGACATACACAGACAGCTACTCTTCTACTTGGACAAAACTAAAGCCTTCAGAAAGACTGAGCAACTCTTAGTGGCATATGCTGCAGGATCGCAAGGAAAAGCTATTTTAAAGCAGACTATTTCAAAATGGATAGGCCACTGCATTCGTTTCTGCTATTCACAACATGGCAAATCAGTACCTAGGGCATTAGGCCACATTCAACCAGAGCAGCAGCCACTTCAGCAGCCTTCCTCAGAGGAGTACCAACCAAGGACATTTTGGAGGCTGCAACTTGGACTTCAGTGCACACCTTTACAAAGCACTACCACTTTCCTCTTTACTCTAAATCCAGAGCAGGCTTTGCCACTGCAGTTTTGCAGGGCCTCATAGCCACTCCTAATTCTATCTAGGCCCAGCCACCCAACCTCAGCTTTGGGATTCAACCCAAGTGTAATGACTGCAACAGTGAAACACGATGAACATAGTACAGTTGTGTACCTACCATAAATGTAGATGTTCGAGTGTATTCACTGTTGCAGTCCAGGTTACCCTCCCTCAATTCCCCTTTCATTGCTGGGACTTATCTGTACTTCTCTATTCTATACAACCTATGTGGTGTATTTGCTTGTAGATGAAGGTAATGTTTATGTTAGTGCATGCTTTTTTACTCGAACATCTACATTTATGGTAGGTACACAACTGTATTTTCCATCCTGTCAGTCTGCAGTGGATGTAGCTGGTAGCAGTGCATTTGTGGTCTGCACTGCTGGTACTTTGCATGCCTGTTGAAGGCGATGACTGGTTGCATTCCATTACATTCATTAGACAAGTGCCTCAACCACAAAACCTGTGGACTTTGATTGCACATCATAACACTTTTGTTTCATTGTCGTTGAAATATGCTCCAGATTTTCAACAAGCATCTGCAGTCTCTGCTGCTTGTTTGCATATTCCATCTCTGCATACTTCCATGCCTGCTATTTTGACGTCTGTGGTTTTGAAACTTGTATCAGCTCAGTATGGCACTTACAAGGTGCACTGCCTTTGTGTGTCATATACTACTTCACTGAGTCTTACCTAAACAGACTTGAAAACTGCTGTGAATTATTTAAATGTCAGTCAGCTGGGGACAAAATCTGTGCTTTTTCATAGTGGTGTCAAATACCTAGCAAGAAAAAAAATAAAAATCCTTTAGATATCTTTACTGGCTTGTACATGCACAAGAAAGAAGTGTGCACATGAAAGCTGTGGAAAGTCATAGCTTCATCTTGGTTTCTTATACACTTGAACAGTTATATTTTTTAGACCGTGGATGACAAAATATCACAGAATTCTTAATTCTTAGACCAGATTGCCTTATTTAAACTTCTTTCATAACTAAAATACATCAAGCTTTCATGCTGTTTCCTCTTGTGAAGCCATTTCTTGACAATGAAACCAAAGAACACAAAGACCTCCTTGACTCTGTATTCAGTTCTGCTTTTTCCCCTTCTTTCTACAGTGAACACAAATAGTATTTATTTGCATACTGGTTACACAAGTGCAGTCAGCATGATACAGTAAGTTTTGCTTGCCTGTGTGTAAAACAAACAGTGACAGTGTTGTGCTTTTTAGATAATGCAATAAAATATTACATTGAATTCGTGACACAACCAATCTAGTGATACTATAGCCATGCAGACAGGTTCCTTCTGAGACAGTCAGAAAGTTAGTTTCATGGGGGTCCATGGTGATATATCACCTTACTTTTTTTTCCTTTTTTATTTGTCTATAATGATTGTTTGATATGTCATTTGTAGAAAAATGTGCTTTTTGAAGCGCAGTTATCCTGGAGAACACATTAGTGGCACTTAATTTTTCATGACTGCTGAATATGTACCGACAACCTATCTTTTAGAAACAAAAAGAAGCAAAAAACATATTCAAACTAAATACAGTAGTCTTTGAAACTCAGCTAATATAGATTATTGTGCAGCAATTAATACACTTGCTATTAATTGAACTGATTGGATAGATTTACATGCAGAATTTAAAGTTATGCTTCCTTCAAGGATAAAAAGGAAAAAAAAAATCTATCATTAAAGAAACTTGCAGATGCTTTCATAGCTTTACATATCATTGCCAGTAAATATTTTTGAGGTAATGACACTCGAGTTTACTAAGCAGTGAAACATCATTTCTGAGTAATTGCGGACAGCAAATTTGTACTGTTGCCATTAATAATCTTCACCTGAGATGTGGTTTAAAGCTGGTTTGAAAGTCTGTTCTGCAGATTTATTTATTTTCTTTGACTGCTTTTTATAGTTACGTGCAGGCATAGCTCATATTATTGTGCTGCTGGGTTGCAGTCTCTCTATCTTTTTTAATCCTTAATTTCTTTCTGCTGATCAGTATGATGTATTTAATATCCAACGGGTACATCTCACAGCTGGCATTTGCTGTTGAATCTACACTTCCATGTACATAGCTCTGTAATTGGTATTGAAAAAGGTATGCTGGCCTAACATTTAAAACACCCCAATAAATAAAAGAATCCCCTCTATTACCTTTCATTCAAGTTGCATCTGCTTTTAGCTTGTCTGACTGTAACTAGTGTTCTCAAAACTGTTGTTATGGAAATCAGATGGGTAGTGAGGAATAGCAAACAAAAAACTGCTTTCAGATTAGGATGATTGCTAGGTTCACAAAAAAAAAAAAAAAAAAAAACCAGCTGGAAGTAAATAAGGAAAATGAAGTAAAATTATGCCTGTGTCTGATACGTTTCTGTTTTTAGAGCACAAAAATCATAAGTGTCAGCACATAAATGAACAGAGCTCTTGTTTCATATCATTCTGTGGCATTACTCTGGTTAACTAAACACACTACAAATTTACTGGCCGCAGTACCTGCAAGGGAAATCACTGAGGAGAACAGCCTGTAGGTAATGTGGCTGTTTGCATGGTGAGACTGGAGAAGGGTCATTTTTTCGGGATAGTTCCTTCCTCTATCATGTCTGATCTGTAAGAAAGTATTGACCCTATTTATTCATGCAGTAAATGTCTGGCAGTGAAAATGTCTAGAAATTAAGGGAAGAAATTATGCTTGAGGAGAAGCTCTGTATGCTTAGATTTGAGAAAGGTTTTCTGTTCCTTTCCTGTTCATGTCACCCTGTACAGTTAAGTGCACTATAATAATTTAAGCAATGAATGCTCATGCACACATGCTTTAAAAATAAATGTCTGCATTTGTATGCTAGGTAGGTACTAGGCTATCTGCCCTAGGGCATTTATAAGCCTAGCCAGAGTGTGTCTGCTTTCACCGCCCCATTGATTAATTAACTGATTCTCTGTCAAGCAGAGCCAATGAAGTAATCCCAGCGGTGTATTTTCTGTTACCCATCCACTCATCAAGGTTTCTCTTGAAGAGTGCTAGTGAGGGGCTCTGCCTAATGTAGTTTGGAATTTTGTTCCAAAGCATGGGGAGACTCTGTGACAGGACTCTATCCCTCCAGCATGTTCTATTTATTTTTGTGTTGAGGTTTAGCTCACTAGAGCACGTGGCTTGCAGTGACTTGGATTTCTTTAGGTGGAGCATGTCCATCAATTCTGAGTTGGACATGGCTTTGTAAGTCAGGCAGAGATCACCTTTGAGTAAGTAATATGCCACTGAGTACAGCCAGAGTTTTTTTCAATCGGGCTACATAGGACATATGTTTGAGGCCAGTAATCCTCTTGGTGAGGTACTTTTGTGGTCTCTCCAGCTGTTGGAAGTGTCTTGTGAGGTACATCCCAAATGGGGCATTGTACTCTATGATGGGTCTGATGAGTGATGAGTAGAGGGGCACTATAACCTCTTTATTTCTAGATGCAAACCCTTTAGTAATTAGATGGGCCACATAGAAAGATTTCCTAACTACTTTGGCAATATGATTGTCAAAGGAGAAATTACTGTGTCTACCTGGGTCCCCAGATCTCTTATTACCTCTTCTGTATTACGGGAGCTGCCACCTATGTGGTAATTCATGGGTGTTTTGTTTTTCCCAAATGGGATGACTATGCACTTTTTGGCATTTAGCTTGAGGCCATGACTTTGACACCAGGTGTCTGTCTCAGTAAGGCCCTTTTGGAGGATGTCTGTGTCAGCTGGAGAGTCAATTATGGCTCCCAGTTTGTAGTCATCTACGAACTTGGTTAGCCATAGTCCTCCTGTGTTTGCCTGTACTTCTGAGAAGTATATGCTGAACAGTAGGGGTCCCAGGACCAAGCCTTGCGGGACACCACTTGTGACTGGTTTAGAGTCAGACCTGGAGCCCGCTATTCTTTCATTTTTGGTTTGTGGATTTGGAGATGAAAAGATTGTCAAGTATTTTAGTTATTTTATTTTATTTTGCTTTAGTTTACTGGGTTTATCCATCTGGGTTTAGTCAAAAAACCCTTTTCAGGAGCAGAGTCACAGGGAAAAATCATCAACATATTACAAACAGACATTCAGTAATATACATGAACAGACATTAAATACATTAACAGTTACTGACACATTTGCTAATTAGATTACATTCATATGAAAGCAGACAGTACAATATAAAAGATAGTTATGCATTAGAAGATGTTGAACTTTGAGCATTCAAAGAGATTTATTAGTGAAAAAAACAAAAAACTAAAAAATCAAATAAGCGAAAAACAAACTGTAAAACAAAAACCAGGAGAAGAAACTGTGGAACGGCACCAGAAATTTATTAAAGTGTTAAGCGCTTTTCGTTTGTTACAATTACAAACTTCCTCAGACATTTTGTATCACGTGAAAAAACATTTTAAATATAGTAGCAATTAACTAATCATTAACTCAATAAAATCATTTAAAGAAAGAAAATCATTTAAAGAAATAGCTAGATTTTACAGCCACTTGAAACACCACTCACTAGCTAATAAAAACTAACCTTAGAAACAGTCAGTTATTACAAAAAATCAAACATCCTAAATTGTACTATACAAAGTACCATGCAATAAAATATAAAAACCAGAAATAAAACTGGACATAAAACAAACAACAATGTAAAAAATCAATGTATTATCTAATGAGACTTTTGAGTTTGAGAGTGCTACTAATCGAACAACCGTCATTTAAGCCGGGTATATTATAAGCATTCAACCTAATCTGCCAGCTTAACTTTAATTCTTCTAACTTAAATGTATCTGGTCCACCCCGAGGATTCTGACAAATTTGATCAATAATTATAAACTTGAAGGAGTGGTCAGGGTACTGTGAAATGCGTTCCGCCAAGGCGTTCTCAGATTTATGTTTTCTGATAGCATAAATGTGCTCATAAATGCGGTCACGAAGCCTCCTCTCTGTTTTACCAATATAGAAGGCCAAACATGACTGGCACTGAGCTAGGTAAACTACCATTTTAGAATTACAGTTCACTCTCAATCTCAGATAGTATTGTTGATCGTGAACTTTGAATCTATTAGATTCAGTGATATATTGGCAGTAATTGCACGCTTGGCATTTGTACATACCCACTGTCCTTGCACGTGTAGTTGAATGATGTTCAAAATAAGCCTTAAGATTCTTAGCTTTTTTATATACTACCACGGGGTGTTCTTCAACACTTTGAAAAACACTAATATCGTTCTTAAAAAGTGCCCAATTTTTTGTCAGAATCTGAAAGCAATCTTTACTATTAAGGTTGTAAGTTGTTACAAAAGTAACACCTGGTGTCTCTGGCAAGTAAGATTCATTAGAGACTTCAGGTACCAAAGAAAAATTGTTATCTACTTCATCATTTATTGTAAAACCATTATTTAAAATTGGTTTGTAAAAATGTCTCAAACGTTTACTTGTTACCTCTTCTATAATCTCATCAACCATGTGTTCAGGGTAGCCACGATGTATAAACATGCCTCTTAAGTGGGTACATTCAGCATAAAAATCCTTATCTAAAGTAGTTATACGGGCAGCCCTAACCAATTGGCCCTTTACTATAGCTCATTTTTGGTGGAGTGGGTGGCAGCTAGAAAAGTGTAGAAATGAGTTGGAGTAGGTACTCTTTCTATAAATGTTAGCTATAAATTTTTGGGTAGAATGATCTTTAGATAATAAAATGTCAAGGTATGCTATGGACTCTGTATCAAAAGTGGAAGTAAACTTTAAAAAATTAGTAGTCTTATTGAAGTACTCAACCACTAAGTCGCTAGTGGAACTATCACCATCAAGTAAGATAAAAATATCATCCAAATAACGGGTATAAAAAATTAACCTGTCTTTGAACTCACAATTTTTAAGTACAAACAGGTGTTCCCAGTGGGCAATAACCATATTGGCCACACTGGCATCACAAGGAGAGCCCATAGCAACCCCAACTTTTTGAAGTTAAAAATTACCTTCAAATATAAATGAATTATTGTCTATAATTAAGTCCAAAAGTTCGTGGACAAGGTCCAACTCATTTCTAGTGCTGCCTTGTAACCTTAGCATTTGATCAACCCACTCAAGAGCTATATCATGTGGAATACACGTGTAGAGGTCTTTGACGTCAATAATAAAGAAATTGTATCCCAAATTGACCTCTAATTTATTAATTTTATCCAAGAACATCCAAGAGTCTTTGCAGATTTGGTTAAATTTAACCAAGTATTTTTGTAAAATAGAATCCACAATTTTTGCACAAGGGTAGGTGGGAGATCTCCTACCATCAACCAAAGGTCGCATTGGGGGGGTTAGTTAAATCTTTGTGTATTTTAGGTATACCGAATAAGCAAGGGAATCTAGGGTACACTGTTGACATATAATTATAAATATTCTGAGTGATTCTTCCCTCAATAAACATATCTTCTATAGAATTCTTAATAATGTGGTAAGCGTTGTTAACTTCTGATCTTGAACTGACAGAATAAGAGGGAGAATTCAAAAGATGGACCATCCTTGCATTATAATCGGTCTTATCAAACACAACTACACCACCACCCTTGTCTGGTTTACAAAACCTAATGTCATGTAATTTAATAAATTCAAGACACTCCTTTTCAACTTTAAAGTTTTTGCCATAGTTACCCCTATGTTGCCCTGTCTGGAACCTTTGGCGAATATCTAGTTCGCAAATAAGTTCGAAGACTTGCAACAGGGGGTGTAATGGAGGGTTAAACACACTAGGGATCCTAAAGGTGTTAGTGTCAAGCATGTTGGTGTTGCCCATTATTAAGTTCAGATTGAGTTTCCTAGTGAATAATTTTAAATCGATGATAGTTTTAACAACATCTAATGTCTGAGCTGGAACATACGTATGACCTTTAGACAACAGCTCAACTAAATCAGGCAAAATGTCAACTGAAGAAACATTATATACTCTAAAATCCCCATTCACATTAAGTATGGTGAGTGTGTTAGTTGGCAAGTCATTAGTTTCTTCGGTTGCTACATCACAGTCTTCAACTTCTAAAGCAGTTGTCACATTAAAAAGACCAACAACTTCAGATATAGAAACAGGTACATTTACATCAAGCAACATAGATGGACAAGCAGTTTCTATAAAACCACTAGAAAAACATACTTCATTAATTATCTGGACTTCTGTTTCTTTTTCTGGTTGAAATGTCCTGTCTGCTGTTTTGGTCTTGCTCCTAAAAAATTAGGATCATTAGATCTCAAATTATAGTGACCAGTTTTGTTATTGTTCTGTAAACCCTCACCCCTTCTAAAACCAATTTGAATTAATTCGTCCGAACTAGTCTCAGGAAAAGTTGAAATATCTGAAACTTGGTTATTTCCTTTATCAGATAAAGTGGTTCCATTACCAGGTTGAGGGTGAACTGGTCTAGAAGGGCCATGCCAAACCTGTGCTGAAGATGGTCTTGGATATGCTGTCCCTTCATTATAGGCTTTGGTGTCTCTATCAAGTTTCTTGACTTTGTTATTTTTAAGTTTATTTAGGTACTGGTCAATACTGGAAAAAATCCTACCATACTCATATTTGGAACGAAAGAATTCAGAGTCAAGTTTAATTTTTTCATCTAAGTCAAAGACTTGTTTACTTAAAGTATCCACTAACAAAGAATAATGTTTAATCATTAGGTCTAATAATTCTAGACCTTGGCGGTCAAACAAGGCAAGTAAATCTTTGTGAAAAGGCGAATTGGCTACTAGACCAGTTGGATATTGGTAATGTCTTAAGCCTTTTGGAACAATTTTAAGCTTAAGACATTCTTGAAAGTAGGACATTTCCAACTGTGTCTTTTTCAGTTTCACAAGTAAAGTGTCCAAGTTCTTTAAATTAAAAGAAATGTCAGGCTGCTCACTGCCGTTAGCTACACTTTGTTGTGCTGAACTATTTGCTGACAACGAAAAATAAAAGTTGTCAGCCAACCAGTTATTAATATCAAAACCCGGACAATTATTTACCGTGTTTGGAGCTTGAGCTACAGATATTGGTAAACCAGTAACAGTGATAACAGGTGAAGGTGCGGTTTTGTTGATCCGAGTAACAGGGTCTCCATTATTTCTATGTTGACCATCCACACAGTCATTTACGGCTGCAGGTAACCGTTGATTGTATAAACAAGATGTTTCACTGGCCGGAATACTCCTCTGCCCACATTCAATACTTTGTTGGTTAAAAGCTGGGGATACTGTATGTCCCATTACTCGATACGCATCAGTCGAGACAGGTTCATCCAAGGAACAAGATACCAGTGTAAGCGGCACTTTGTAAACGCTGTGCTGGCATTCCAAGTTATCCAATCGTGCCATTAGAGTATCTAAGCGCGATAGTAGGGTGTTCAAAACATTATTATTCTCCGCCTCTGAAGCCCTCATAGGTATACAGTCACTGTTTCCTTCGGAATTTCTTAAAACTTCAGGGGTATTATAAAACAAGGTGCCTGAATCCTCAGTGTTGAATCCGGATGCCATAAAATAAACTAAAAAGTCAAATAAGTGAAAAAAAAACTGTAAAGCAAAAAACAGGAGAAGAAACTGTGGAACGGCACCAGAACTTTATTAAAGTGTTAAGCACTTTTCATTTGTTACAATTACAAACTTCCTCAGACATTTTGTATCATGTGAAAAAACCTTTTAGCTTTTGCTAGGTTCACAAAAAAAACAAACAAAAAAAAACAGCTGGAAGTAAATAAGGAAAATGAAGTAAAATTATGCATGTGTCTGATACATTTCTGTTTTAAGAGCACAACATAAGTGTCCGCACATAAATGAACAGACCTCTTGTTTCATATCATTCTGTGGCATTACTCTGGTTAACTAAACACACTACAAATTTACTGGCCGCAGTACCTGCAAGGGAAATCACTGAGGAGAACAGCCTGTAGGTAATGTGGCTGTTTGCATGGTGAGACTGGGGAAGGGTAATTTTTTCGGGATAGTTACTTCCTCTATCATGTCTGATCTGTAAGAAAGTATTGACCCTATTTATTCATGCAGTAAATGTCTGGCAGTGAAAATGTCTAGAAATTAAGGGAAGAAATTATACTTGAGGAGAAGCTCTGTATGCTTGGATTTGAGAAAGGTTTCGTGTTCCTTTCCTGTTCATGTCACCCTGTACAGTTAAGTGCACTATAATAATTTAGGCAATGAATGCTCATGCACACATGCTTTAAAAATAAATGTCTGCATTTGTATGCTAGGTAGGTACTAGGCTATCTGCCCCATTGATTAATTAACTGATTCTCTGTCAAGCAGAGCCAATGAAGTAATCCCAGCGGTGTATTTTCTGTTACCCATCCACTCATCAAGGTTTCTCTTGAAGAGTGTTAGTGAGGGGCTCTGCCTAATGTAGTTTGGAATTTTGTTCCAAAGCATGGGGAGTCTCTGTGACAGGACTCTATCCCTCCAGCATGTTCTATTTATTTTTGTGTTGAGGTTTAGCTCACTAGAGAGCGTGGCTTGCAGTGACTTGGATTTCTTTAGGTGGAGTATGTCCATAAATTCTGAGTTGGACATGGCTTTGTAAGTCAGGCAGAGCTCAATTCTGAGTAAGCGATATGCCACTGAGTACAGCCGGAGTTTTTTTCAGTTGAGCTGCATAGGACATATGTCCGAGGCCAGTAATCCTCTTGGTGAGGTACTTTTGTGGTCTCTCCAGCTGTTGGAAGTGCCTTGTGAGGTACATCCCAAATGGGACATTGTACTCTATCATGGGTCTGATGAGTGATGAGTAGAGGGGCACTATAACCTCTTTATTTCTAGATGCGAACCCTTTAGTAATTAGATGGGTCACATAGAAGGATTACCTAACTACTTTGGCAATATGATTGTCAAAGGAGAAATTACTGTCTACCTGGGTCCCCAGATCTCTTATTACCTCTTCTGTATTATGGGAGCTGCCACCTATGTGGTAATTCGTGGGTGTTTTGTTTTTCCCAAATGGGATGACTATGCATTTTTTGGCATTTAGCTTCAGGGCATGACTTTGACACCAGGTTTCTAAGTAAGGCCATTTTGGAGGATGTCTGTGTCAGCTGGAGAGTCAATTATGGCTCCCAGTTTGTAGTCATCTATGAACTTGGTTAGCCATAGGCCTCCTGTGTTTGCCTGTACTTCTAAGAAGTATATGCCGAACAGTAGGGGTCCCAGGACCAAGCCTTGCAGGACACCACTTGTGACTGGTTTAGAGTCGGACCTGGAGCCCGCTATTCTTTCATTTTTGGTTTGTGGATTTGGAGATGAAAAGAATGTCAAGTATTTTAGTTATTTTATTTTATTTTGCTTTAGTTAACTGGGTTTATCCATCTGGGTTTAGTCAAAAAACCCTTTTCAGCAGCAGAGTCACAGGGAGAAATTCATCAACATATTACAAACAGACATTCAATAATATACATGAACAGACATTAAATACATTAACAGTTACACATTTGCTAATTAGATTACATTCATATGAAAGCAGGGATCTACCTGACAACATCGACACTTCAGAACACCGACAACGACTTCACCGACACCACATAATCGACAGTTCACAAACACTACACCTCATACACTTGACACATCATAACAACAAACAAAACAAATCCCCTGTCCAAAACCCACACACACAACACAAGCACACCAAAATCCTTACAAACCAACACTAACCCTTACATACACAACTATCTACAACCCTAACCGAAACCCTAACCCTAAGGTCCGTCACTATCGCACACTCACCTAACCCGCGCCCTAACCCTAACTCACTTAACCCACCCATAACCCAAAAAATATCACTACTGCACCCTTACCTAACCCGCGCCCTAACCCTAACTCACTTATCCCACCCCTATCCCTACAGACCGTCAACATCGCACACTTACCTTACTCGCACCCTAACGTCCATCACTACCGCATACTTACACATCCTTTCCCCATCTCAGTGTTCTCAGCGTTGGTGTTTTCCTCCGTCGGTCTTCTGACTTGTCGATCTTCTGAGTCATTGTCGGTGTTCTGAAGTGTTGATGTTGTCAGGTAGATCCGAAAGCAGACAGTACAATATAAAAGATAGTTATGCATTAGAAGATGTTGAACTTTGAGCATTCAAAGAGATTTATTAGTGAGTTTGTCAGACAGATAATATATCATATGATTAGTGCTTAGATACTCAAAAGAAATGAAGGTGAGGGAAGGAGCTACACAGGACAGATGATGTTAATACAGTGGTTAAAAGGTGGGATGTAAAGAGGCTCAGAAACAATTATGGCTGTCACAAGGTTTATATTAGAAGTATAGCAGTGGGGGGTATCAGTGTCACAAAACAACGTATAAAGCTGAAAAGATGCTAGCAAAACTATTCGGGTACTGGTGAAGACTGGTTGTAAGAAGTGATTCTGAATGAAGAGATATTGTTTGATGATATTGCAAGCTGAAGATAACAGTGGCATTTATCCAGAGATTTACAGTACTATATCCATTGATTTGTTAGGTGAAGTTTTTGTTGTGTGTTAAATGAACCAGCATTTTGAATAGATTTCTGTGATAGGATGTAGTTCCATGGTTTAGCTCCAGTATTTGAATACAGAGAGTCACCTGCACTATTAGATAATTTGGTTACAGTGATTATTGATGTAGAGTGTAATATTCTAGTAGGGGAGTAGTGCTATGTTAAATTACTAAGGGCTGAGCAATGTTCTGGCTTATTGAGAAGTCTGTGTATTGTAGTTAGAAGACAAAGAGCTAGGTGATGTAATTCTAGCCAGTTTAATTCCCTGAGAACTAGGCAGTGCTGTGCTCTATTGTTATAGTTTGGACAGTTGTAAGACATGAAGATTAGTGAATACTGGGGTAGCATAAAAGAGAGATGGCTGTAAGAAAGTAGAGGCTATACGTCTTCTGGCTATGTCAGTGAGGCAGATTTTTACTCTGTATAGTGTACCTAGTTTGGGATAAATGTTTTAACTATGTGTGATACATGGTAGTTGAATGTCAACTAGTCATCTGTGATGACACCCTGTAATCTTGTGTGGTTTACTTATTCTGTCATGGTTTAGTTAGCAGACATGATGGTGAATAGTCCTGTTTTAGTAGAGATGTGTTTTGGGGTAAGTAGAAGTAATGTAGTTTTTTAAGGTTTAGAAGTTGTTTTGTTATTTAGGAATGTTCCAGTCAAAAAGAAGGATTATTGTGTAAGGTCTTGGAGTTTAAAAAGAGATTTGGCTGAGTAGATTAGGATCGAGTCATCAGTCTATCAAACTTGGTAAGCATTTTTTGTAGCAGTGTAGAAGTCATCGATGAATATGTTGAAACATATGGGGCCTAGTATAGATCCTTGTGGGATGCCAATACTGGCAAGAAGGTGGAAAGATCATTTTTCTATTTCATTGCTTGTGCTCTGTTTGAGAGGTACCATTGAAGTGAAGAATTGGTGTAAAAGTTTCTAGGAAGATGGTGGAGAGTAGGCTTTCAGCATTTCTGTGGGTGTTGATGGTATTAAGAAAATTTATTAAAGCAGTGTTTGTACAGCGATGAGTATGGAAGCTCTGTTGGTTTAAGGACAGAAACTGGTTATCTATTAGATAGCTGAGAAGTTGTGTATGAAGACATTTTTCTAATATTTTTCATTGGGGAAATATAATGGCAATCGGCCTATAGTTTGAAGGATCTGTATTGGCATAATGAATGATTGTTTCCATGGCAAGGAGACATTATTTTCAGATAGGATTGATTTATTAGAATTCAAACTGCATATACAATACCCTCAGCTGCTATTTCAAAATATTTGTCATGTAGATTGTCTAATTGCCAAGCACCCTGTAGGACAACTGTGTGACTTGTTATTACTGCCCCCCAAACACACATTCTAGCAGATGCTGTGGCCACTTGGTTGCTAATGCAACTACCTACCCACTTCCTATCACCAAAGTTTTCATTTTGTTAATACTGCACCTAGGAATTTAGTACATCTTTTGTCAAAGGTCAATGTAGCCCATCTACTTTTGACATGATTTCCAGGAAAAGAATTACAGAAATGGTCAATAAGCACTTTAGGGTCAACAGCACACAGGGACAGTGTAATAGCATAGTATTATGTTGTTAAATCACTGCCTCATTAAGCTGTACATTATAAACTCTGGAGTGTCTCGTACACTCAAGTTTGATATTCTGTACATCCAGATGAATCACCATCATCCATGATAAGTAGTTACAACATGTCCTGCGCCATGGTGTGTGAGTTCTAGCTGTACAAAGGGTACTGGCATCCCACCATCAGCGGCCAGAGAATGGTCAGAGACTGTCCTTTTCTTATATGCATGATTTAGTATGCCAGTCCATTATGTGGCACTAGGAGAGCCCAAGATCATATCAACTATGTTCTCAGTGTAATTTTGCTTCTCAGCTGAACACACTACTTTTTTCAGTTCAGCAAATGTTTCTTAGGCCATTTAGCAGAGCCTGAGGTATTTTGGGGACATGGTTTTCTTCTCTATTGCAGATACAGCTATATGAAACACTGTAATCATGTGAGAAATCTACAAACTCTTTCTTATCTGCCTTTTTATCTGTCATATTGGATGTTCTGATTTCCACAAAGGCAGGAAGGGCTGCATGAGACACAACAAGCTCCTGGGTTCTAGTGACTGAGGGCTGACAGATATATAAAATAATATCAGTTATGTTTGGAGACTGCGGTGGTGGTGCTGTGATAGCTTTGTCGCCTCACAGTTAGACGTTGCCCATTTGATTCTCAGTTAGAGCATCTTCTGTGTGGCGACATGCGTGAATGGGCGTTCCTTCGTTGAAGGTTGTGCGTTAGGCCCAGCAAGCCAGTATGCAAAAATCTACTGCCAATCATTAGCGGACCAGAGTTTCCGCTGTGGCGACCCCTAACCGGGAAAAGCTGAAAGACACAAATCAAAATCAGTTATGTTTGGAACAATTATCCTGGCTGGCAGTACCAATGGAATTATGATTCTGGGAAAACCTGCTGTACAGCTAGGCTGAATATGATACATAAGCATAATTTAATATATGGGGTGATGCCGGGACCAATACCAGAACATTACTCTGTACTTCTTTACAGCTCTGATTTTCACTTATTTCATTTTTCATTTATTCTTTGTTGACTAGCTTAGTCTCACTAGGCTACTGATCTCATTTTAAGGGTGGGGAGACCCAAGGTGGTATTTATACTGCTACGGGAAATTTACCCAGGGTATTGTGGGAACTTCTTCTATTTTTGGAGCTGCCAGATGGTGTTGCAGGCCTCATACAGCAGCAAGGATGAGGCCTAAGGGAGGTAGCAACATGACAGGAAGAGAAAAGATATGGAAAGTTTAGAAGTGGAAAGTGAGAATTTGGAGAAACATTTGTTCAATATGGAGCTTCAGAATGCAAATAAAGATTCCTGTGTGGTGGATGTTACAAATGAACAGCATATAGCTGTCTCCATGGAGAAAGAAGCAAACAAGTCTGATGCAGTGGTGCAGACAATGGAACTGCTGTCAGGAGAGCTTGTAGATGATGTTCTGTTAGAAATAATGAAGCAGGATGATCCCAGTGACAGTTCTGTTGTGAGAAAGCAGATAACTTTTTTGGAAGTTCTGAGGATGATAATGTGGAAAAGGGACCAGGTGATGTGGCAGCAGAGATTGCAGCAGTTAAAACTTATGCAGCAGTGACTGAAAGTAAAAGAGGGAAGCAGTAACAAACTGAGAATGTGCCTGGTTTTGTGGCAGCAGAGAATGTAGTAACTAAAACTTATTCAACAATGACAGCAGGCAAAAAAGAGGGCAGCAACAAACTGTAAGTAAATCTGTTTTTAAAAAGAAGAGAACACCAACTGTGCGAATAAGAATAAAAATACCACTGTAATAAACATATATAATGTATGGGACAATTTGGTAACTGTTCTGGGTTTTAAAGCTCAGTGAATTTACTCTTTTATAAATATTGGTGCAAAGACTGGGTTTTAAAGCTCAATAAATTCAGTCATTATAAAAACTGGGACAGAGATCTTTTGTGACTTAGCATTTGAAACTGATTGACTGGTGATGACGTTTTTAGACTGTGTAACAAAAAGACATTTATCCATAAAGTGATGATTTGTTTTCTGGTATTAACTTAAATGTTAAAAATGTTAGTTTACAGTTGAGAACTGATGAATTAGAAGAAGATGATGTTACAAAATGCATGCAGGATATGTGTAAAACTGTCGATAATGTTGTGAGTGTCACAGATGAGAGAAATGCATGGACTGGAGGGTGGAGGATGGAAGCTGTTTTGAAATGTGATAAAAAGACATGGTAAAACACTTGCTTACTTTTGTGGCTGGTCAAAGAGAGACATTAAAATATGGTGGCCAGTCTAAATCATGCTTTTTTGTGGAGGCTTTTCTCATTTAATTAATGATTGTGACAAGGGGCAAAGTAACCAGTGTGAAGAGAAAGGACATACAGCAAGAAGGAGTGTGCCTGAAAGCATGTTGTATGAAAAAGGGTCACTTCTGCATGTATTGTCAAGAGCTATCAATAAATGATGAAAAAGAAGGGGAAAGGGATGAAAACATACACAAAAAAGGACAACAAGGGCTGGGGCAGAGGATGAACTAGGTGAAGAAAAAACTGTCAAGAACACTCGTCCATCTGCCTATTTAACTGAATAAACTACTTGAAACTGTAATATGCCCTTTGGTATATAACTAACCAGGTACATCCAACAAATGGAACATCCACAGACATACCACACTAGAGGAATACAGGGCATCAGAAATATGTCCAATGCAGACCACCTCAAGACCCCATCCCTGTAGTCTGCCTCCTACAAGCTGTTGAAGAGAGATCTATGCCTGGCATATAAGGCATTGTCAGACCCCACCCTGATGGAACTCCTGCATATCTGCAAAACAAACTGACCAGAATTGCCCTTTCTAAAGACTTAAACCTTGCCTGTGATATTAATAGGACCTGCTGGAGAGACAGTTATTATTTCAGAGACTACCCCTTTTCTGGAACAGGTTCCCCATCCATGTGGAGCAGAGTTCCTCCCTAAGCTAAGTCAAGTATGACTTGGACAACCCGATGGGGAGTAGGAAATTAATCCCTGGTTTGGCAGCTATGTCTGTAATGGACACAGGCAGCCTGTAAATGGTTCATCTCCCAGGCCCAGGTTTGTAAATGTTTCATCTCCCAGACTCCTTCTTGTAAATGTTTCACCTCCCAAGCCCCTGCTTAGACTTATGCAGGGTACCAGAACTTGTCAGAGGTTTGGGATGTATGGCTAGGCTTAAAAACGTCTTTAGGGTTGTAAGCATAGTACACACTTATGAACTTATGAAACTTCAGTAAGGCGATTTATTCCTCCCACAGGGAAGGCATCATAGACAGTCTCCTAGATCTGGTAGCTAAGGTGATTTTATCTGGATTAGTCCTTTGTACTCTGTTTCTAAACTTAAAAAGAAAGAAAAACTTTAGTATGGTTTCAGTAAATGTGAACTGTATTATTGATACTTCAAGAAGTATAGGGATATTGGTATGGTGTGCTAAATGTGGTATGGATGTTATTCTGTTAGAAGATTTAAGATTCCTGACAAGGGAAGAAAGTCTACAAACATAAAAATTGTGGGTGGAAATATAACATGGAACTTAATTAGTGAACATTGTTTTGGAGTGGATGTGTTATGTCAAAAACAGTAAAATACTCCACATAACATTAATAATAATGGGAAGGTTAACTGTTGTGGATGTGAGGTGGAGAGAACGTGTTTATAGAATTATAGCATTATATGCATATGTTATGAAAGATATAATCAGTTTCATCAAATATAAGACTGTGGTGGTTATCGTGAAAATTATAATTGCAAGAGACTTTAATTGCAGTTTAAGGGGAGAATATAAAAAGAAAGGGAAAGATGTAAAAAAATGCATGAAGTGAAAATGTGGCAAATTAACTGTGTGGACCAAAATTCGATGGACTTATAGAGGGGGGTGACTTGGATATGAAACTGATTATTTGTATTATCAGAAAGTGTGAAGGTAGCACATGGTGCTGTAGTAGTGATGGGATTTTCAGACCATTTAGAAATATGGATGGATGTGATGGAAGAAAGGGAGTCCATTAAACTAGGAAGGGGAATAACAAGAATAAGGGCGGTGCAGTGGTGCACCGGTTAACGTTGTTGCCTCACAGCAAGAGGTTCTCTGGCTCGATTCTCTGCTGGGGTGCCTTCTGTGCAGAGTTTGTATGTTCTCCTTGCATTCACGTGGGTTTCTTGCAGGTACTCTGGTTTCCTCCCACAATCCAAAGACATGCGTCTGAAGCATTCCTCCCCAGTCCTCTGCTGAAAATAAGCTCTGTCCTAGTCGGACTTTCCCGGTCAACAAAATGATAAATAAATAAAAATAAATAAATAAATTAGTGATTATGGGATGAAATTGGAGAGTGGGAACTATTGAATTTATAGAAGGATTATACAACCATGAAGGACTTCTACAGAAACTGATCTGAATGGAGGATTGAATTTAAGAAGTGTAAAATATGTGTTTTTTTCCCATTGGCAAGATGATGCAAGAAAGAAGAGAAATAGAAATGTATTACAGATTTTATAGCATAATACAAGAGAGTATTATGATATGGAAAAAGAAATGTATAAAAAAGAAATCAAGAAAAAATAAGGCATTACTGGTTAGGCAAAATATTATTTACAAGGGAGAAGGGAGGAGGTATCTGTATATTTGGGTAAAATAGTAAAGTTTGATATTAGTATAATGAGCAAAATGAAAACTGAAAAAGGAAAGGTAAAAGTACAATAGCAAATTATGACTATTGTAGCTGTAGCACACTATGTGGAAAATACATATATGAGTAAAAAGAAGGAAAATAAGAGAGAATGGGAAGTAAAAAAAATTCCAGAGTGAGTTAAGGAAGAATTTGAAAAATAAATTACTATTAGTAAATTGGATGAAGTACTTAGGAAAGTAAATGTAATTCCACGGGGGTGCAGCGGTAGCATTGTTGCCTCACAGCAAGAGGTTCTCCCATTTGATTCTCGGCTGGAGTGCGGGGAGTGCCTTCTGTGTGGAGTCTGCATGCCCTCCCCGTGGTTGGGTGGGCGTTTGAAAGACATGTGTAAAAGGGCGTGCCTTCACTGAAGGTTGAATGTTGAGCTGGCACCTCGGCGTTCATCAAAATCTACTGCCAATCATTAACAGACCGGAGTTCCGCTGTGGCGACCCCTAACCGGGAAAGGCCGAAAGACAACAACAACAACTTAGGAAAGTAAATGTTGATTCAGTATCAGGCCCAGATGGTACAGGTTATGGAATGTGCAAGAAATTAGTAGACCAGCAAAGAGAATATTGTGTAAATGTACTGAATGAATGGTTGAAGGAAGGGTTTGTTTATGAAGAGTTATGCAGTGGAATATTAACATTTATATAGAAGAATGATGTGAAGAATGACATAATCAATTGAAGACCCATCACACTGAATAACACAGAGTACATTTTCTTATGAGAATAATACAGAAGAGAATGGAAGGAAGGATGAGGGATATTATGGATGAAAGTGTACATGGTATTAAAGGAGAGGGATGTCAAGAGTTGTTGTTGGTTGTAATAGAAATTGTAGATGACATGTAAGTAAAAGGGAGGATGTGAAATTTATGGCAGATGATATTAGCAAAGCATTTATGGAGAAATATGGAATAGGTAATAGAATTAGTGTGTATGCCAGCATATTAAAATAATACAGTGAAAGTGTTAGTGAATGGATGGTTGAGTACAGAAATATGCATGGTGTGGTCTAAGATAAGAATGTCCCATGAGTGGAATATTGTTTGCATTTGTAACGAATGTGACAGTGAGTGAAGTAGCTTATAAAATGAAAGATGCTAGATATGTGATGCAAAAGGAGGTGGTGATTCCCAGTAATTCTGACATATGCAGACAATATGGTTCTAGTTCCTAAGAACAAAATATGGACAGGGAAGTGTTGGTTTGTCTGAAAGGATGAGTAAAGGAAATTTGAATGACCTTGAAAAAAGATAAAGATTATGGTTTGGGTGAGGTGGTGAAAATTGGAGAGGGTGTATTTTTCAGTGACTGAGGTGTCTTTGCTAAGTATAACATTTGGAAAAATAATGTTATGAGGCAATGGGAGGGTTTAACAAAATAAATGAAAGAGATGTCTTCTGTGGAGGACACATAGATTAGCAGTTAGGAATAAGGTTTATCTGGTGAATTCTGTACTGATTGGAAAAATAGCATACATGCCAAATATTTATATGATCTCTTAAAAATATGAAAAAACAGGAAATTGTGCAGTTGGTGCATTCTTTCATATAGTGTTCAAGATTAAACCCAGTGAAAAGAGGTGTGTGGTATATTAGAGAAGATGGGGGGATTGGGGTTACTAAATCCATTTGTCTATTCTGCTTCTTTAAACTTAGAGTATTACAGTTGGTAAAGGAAGAGAATGAAAAATTTGTAATAAAAATGTTTAAATGTAAGTACAAAATGTTCTGTAAGGTAATGAGAATAAGAAAAAGAAATATGTAAATGAAGAAATTACAAACTATCAAGAAAAATACTGACATTGGAAAATAAAAATCGATGTTATATAGAAAGACAAAAGGCTGTGATATAATAATGTAATGAAACAATGTTATTGTGTAAGTCAGTAGTAAAATTTACCAGAAAAAGTGATTAAAGCCATTAAATTCAGAAAGAAATGTGGTGTACCAAGACAGTAGAGGGTCGGGGTTTCCTATGGAGACTGGTAATAAAAATAAATTGCCAGAAAGGGGGAATATGCCATATAAAAAGAAAGTTGAAAGAGTATGCTTATTTTTTGAAATGTAAAAAATGGTGAAACTCTAGAAAAAGTTGTTTGAAGAAATTTTTTGAGAATATTAACACAGATATGAATATGATTATGTATGGATATTATAAGAACATGAAGAAAGAATATGTGAGAAGGTTAGATAAGATGGGCTATTTGGAAAGAAAGACTGAATTATATTTTATTTAATAGAAAATGTATTTTGGCAGATATATTGCAAAAAAATTGATTATTACTGTGGAAGGAGTGGGGGGGGGCAATTATGGAAGAATAACAATGATGATGTTATAAAAAATAGAAATTATTTATATGTGCATGTAAATATGTACATTTTATAAATATGTAAATACTGTGTTTTATATTGTGTAAAATAAAGGACCCCTTCTCTTTTCAAAATGTGCCATCAGATCTTTTACAACCACCTGAGCTACCACTAACTCATGCACATGGGATATTTGTTTAGCATCTCATCTGAAGGACAACACACTCAGTAGTGCAGCTCCCTCCTTATGCTGCCTGCATTGTCAGTAATCCATCTACCTGATGTTGGAATAGAACCTACAGCCTTCTTTACCAAAGGTGAGTATGCTACTGTTCCACCATTAGCAGTGTTGCAGCATTCTAATAGTAGAGAAGTAGTGAATGATGTTTAATGACAACTGCACTTGTTGCAAAACTCCACTCACTTACATGGACTACACAGTACATTTCATAGATGCATAGGTTCTTACCAAGCATATAGCCAAGGAGACCATCCAGAAAAATTGAATCATGTCAACTTGCCAAAGGTAGCTTCAGTGACAGTAAAAAGCTTGAAAACGTCTCACCAAATCTACCTTCAGCAAACATAAGAAAATATTTGGGGGACACACCCACACCCCATGAACTTATATATACCAACTCTGAAGTCATGCAACAGTGTTGGAAAAGGCAAAGTCCACTTCAGTGAAGTTAGTTTCACAGAAGCTCAATTGAACATTTTATACTCCACTGTGGCAACCCCTAACCAGAAAAGAAGAAGAAGTATGTATAGAAACATTTTCTTAATTTTTTTAATACACAGAATCTGTTGGATTATTGATGTTTTAAATAAATATTTCTTTAGCAGCTGCTTTATTTATTATTCAAGATTTCTATATGTTGTAAAGTAATTTTTTTCTTTATTTAACCAAATGGTTTCACACATTTTTTCACCCGATTGAATAATCAACATTTTAAACTAAAGCTAATGTTTTAATAACTGAAGTTATAGCATAAATTTGCAGGTTAAGAAGTCCTATTCCACCATCTTTCCATTGTCTTACATGATGCCCAAAAGCTGTTCTAGGCTTGTTGGAGTACCATGAGAACATCAAACAAATGTTGAATTGTTTAAAATGCTCTTTAGAAGGAAGTAAAGAAGTTATCAATATAATGTATACCATTTGGGGTAAAGTAACTATTTTTCTATAGAAGAGAATAAATTATCTATTTATTTATTTCCATTTGTGTACCAGGAAAGTCCAACTGGGCCTAAAATAGCACATTTTCAGTGGAGGCCCAGGAAAAAAAACTCCAGAGAGTACACTATTGTAACAGAACAATATTCATATAAGATACATAATGTGTACGGTACACTATTCATATAAGATACATGTTAAGAAATCAAACATGAGGTACATATTGTAGAAAAAAATAAAGGATAAAAAAATACAAAATTAGTTTAAGGACGTACCATAAAAAATATTAGACAAAAAGATAGAATGTTCAAGGTCTAAGAAAGCTGTTGCCTAAGGAGATAACAAAATAGAAGCAGGCAACTGATAGGAGGAGAGGATGGAGTATTGAATTGGGAGAGAGTTAAGTGAGTAATAAGGAAGGGAGTGAGATAAGTGAGGGGTCAGAGAAATCTAACTATTTAGTGCAGCTAACCAGGGTTAGTGCAGGAGCAAAGCCAGTTGTTGTTAAGTTATAACTTATTCCATTTATTTATGTTTTAATATTGTCTATGATATTTTTATAATTTATTGTTATTTATTTACAGTTACATTTAAGAGCAACCCCTAAATATTTAACCTCTTTAATATCTGATTTAAGTTCACTTTTAGTTTCCATCATATTTCTTAAAACAGTGTTATTTTTATTTTGATTGAACTTTATACCTGACATCAATTCACAATATTGTAAAGAATTTTATATTTGTTAGTGAAGAATCTGTGTTATGTCTCAATAGAATATTGTCAAAAATAAATTAATTTTTGAAGTATATTGATCATTTATTTTAAACACTACTAGAATGTTAAGTTTTATGCAGTTAGCTGGAGGTTCAGTAGCTAACATAAATAAAGAAGACAAGTGATAACTTTGTTTCATGCCATTTCTTATCTTTTTCTGACTGAGAAATACAATATACTAGTTTAACAAATGAGAATGAATTTTGATAAAGGTGATTAAAAAGAAATACAACATTACTTGGAAATCTGTGAATTTCTAATACTTTACTTAAATAGAAAACAGTTTACTGAATCAACGGTTTTGTCTAGATCCAAGCTAATAATAGCTATTGTTGATTGTTGTTCGCATATCAGTTAAAATAATTATTATTTTGATGTTATCCTGTGTTTTCCTATCCAGCCAGTTTGTATTCATCTGTGAATGTAGGTAGAGTATTGTTTAATCCATTGTCAAGGACTGACATAAAATTTTTTAATTAACATTCAGTAATGATATAGGTTTATAACAAGAACATAGAGATCAACAGGTTTATAACAAGAACATAGAGATCCTATTTTAATAAGGGATGCATTATTGTGCATTTCCATCATGGTGGTATTTTAAATGTAGTTTTCATTTCTGTGAAAACTTTCACTATAACAGATAAAACACTGTGAGGTAACATTTTGTATAATTCAAGAATGATACCATCATTAACTGGAGCTTTGTTATTACTCATCATTTTAATTGTCCCTTTGTTTCTGTTATAGAAACATGTTTTTTATTCTTCTTATTTTCTGAAAAATATTTTTATATGTTCTTATTTAAATGTATCAGTTAATTTTTATATTATGTATGCTATTATAGTGTGCATTAATTTTCTCATAGTTTTTTAAAAAATTCCAGAATTTCTTTAATGTTCACATATTTCCTGTTATTACCTGGGTTAGATATACTGCTAATGTAATTAGTTCTTGCTTTTATTTTGGATCTAAGAGCTGACTTATGTAAGCCTTTAGAAGTCACAGAATAATAGTGTAGTTAACTGTTTTCTAAACTAATGGAAAATATTTGCTGCAGAATCTTCAGAGATTCTGCATTTATTTTTTCTCATTTTTATATTTTTAATTTTATTTGGTCTATTTTTCCTTGCAATTGCAATAACTCTTTATTCCAATATTTTCAATTGTTGTAACACAAAGTAAAGACTTTGCCTTATAAATATGCTTTCAACAACTCCTATATGATCACATCAGAAGCTACTTCATTATTGAAGTTTAAGAACTGTTGCATTTCTGCTATAAATTGTTCTTTAAAGTCTTTTAACTTTGTTTCATATAAGCGGGCACTCGATTAAAAGATTTATCATTACTGCAGAGATATTGCATTGTGATCTGATAAGGGATATTTTTATCATCCTGTTTGTTTTAGAAACCAAATCGTTTGAAATAAGTACTAAATCAATTATTGACTGCATACCAACTCTATAAAGTAATGAGTGTAAAACAAAGTATTTGATTAAGAAACATTATGAACATTTATAAGCTTAAGTAAATCAGTAAAGTTTGCAAAAGCCTTAGCATTTGCTGAAATTACAGGTTTGCTGATTGCATTCAAATCGTTTTCTTAAAGTATACAATTAGTCTCCTACCATTATTGTACTTTGCTTCATATTTGAAATTAAAATACCCAGATACTTCCTAGAGCATTTAGCTCAAATTCCCAGACTCCAGTATGTATTTACTAAGGCTAATATTCTTTTTTTTTATATTCAGTAATGAACATACAGGTCATACCTTTATCACCACTGTGTGAGTCAGTAACCATAGACTTTAGAATAAAATTTCTCCACAAGATTACTATACCCCTTTTCTTCTTTAAGACTAGAATTTATTAGTGGTTTGTATTCCTTTGTACTTAATGTGATAGTACCATCTGGCAGTGAATAAATTTCTTCTAAGAAAAACTACTTGTGTTTTTTTTTATTTTAAATATTTAAACAAATTACGTCTCTTATTGCTACTGTTGAAGCTTTGCATTTAAAGAGACATGTTTAAAATCAGGTTAAACATATTATTTAATATTTATTTTACTAATTATTATTCTATGTTCTCCATAGCAACTCAGAAACTGTTGCCTAAAAACTGATTTTATCATCACAGACACAAAAAGCAAAGAGTTAACACTATTAATGATAATTAAACTGCAAATAAATAAATTTACTTCCATGCAACTAAAGGTCCATTTTTTAATAGAAATCCCATTAAAACTACCATCTTCAATTCAGTTTTACTCTGTTACACCCACATATTCTGGTTTTCCTTACTTTAAATATGTAGACCATTATACATCATCAAATAAATGCTTTTTTCAGGTTATCTATAAGTACATTATGGAAAGATTATTTAAATTACAATGGCTATTTATTATAATTCTTGTTATCATGTATTAGAGTTTTCTATGTAAAACTATGATCAGTCTTCAATTTTATAGGTAGTCTCTCAGGTATGTAGTTGAGGAGACCACCAAGGAGACCACCCCATCCTCCCAATAGCCATAGAGCACTGCCCAGCTAAGCAACCTACTAAGAGCAACACATTATGCATATGAAGGCCGTGGGAACCAAATACTGGACCACAAGAAACAGCCTGCCAATAGCCCACAGCTTCAAGCAACTGCACCATCCACCAGACATTATACTCTCCTTAACAATCCTATCATAAGCAAATCCACATGTATTTATTTATTTATAATTTGTTTGCCAGGATAGTCCATTGAGCCATGAGGAGCCCATTTTCAATGGAGTCCTGGGGAGAAAAGCTCCAGAAAATTATAAATTACAGCTTTAACATAAGAGTAAGTTATTAGAGAAATGGTGTTGTGTCTTTCGGCTTTTCCCGGTTAGGGGTCGCCACAGCGGAACTCCGGTCTGCTAATGATTGGCAGTAGATTTTTACGTGCCAAGTTGCCAGCCCTAACGCACAACCTTCAACGAAGGTACGCCCATTCACGCATGTCTCCACACAGAAGACGCTCTAGCTGAGAATTGAACAGGACAACATCTTACTGTGAGGTGACAATGCTACCGCAGCACCACCACCGCAGTATAATTTATTAGAGAAATGTAATGTGCACAAATGAAGCAAAAATTAAACAAACAGAAAAACACTTATTAGTAGAGTGCACATATTAGTACAATGCAATAAGAGTAATATTTACAAACAGTCAAAGTTTTTAACAGTTTAACATATTAGCAGAATGCAATAACAAAAACATTCTATTTTTTTTTAACAGTTATGCAGTTAATTTCTAGGCTACTGAATTGTACCATTCTAGGAGTTATGCTATTTGTTCTGACATTTAGAGCCATCACCAACTATTATCTAATTAAATTAAAAGGCAGCAGTCTTCTAACAACCCTATCTGAATGCTCAAACCATACATGGTTCTGTTTCAGCCAATATATATATATATATATATATATATATATATATATATATATACACCAACAATACTGTATAGCAAAACAACTGTTTGATTTCTTCTCCCCTATCATTATATAGTAGTCTGTATCCATTTAAACACATATGTAGTCTTTAGGTTCATAGGTAGTTGCTAGGTATGCAGTCAAGGAGACTACTGAAAAGACTATTCCCAGTTTCCCAAAAACACCAAACACTCTGTAGTTAATTAACCTGTTCAGTGTTCTATAACAGGCAGATGAAGGTTGTAGGAATCAAACCCTTGACCACAAGGGACATCCAGTCAATAGTTCACAGTTTCAACCCACTGCATCAACCACCAGAAACTCCCAAATACTCATGTTATCAACCTTCCTAAGACTGTAAAAGTTCCATAAGTAAGGTCACATGCCACCCAGTGTGACATCCAGAGCTGTCATCCTTAAACTAATACTTTGTTAAATCACCTTTTGATTTAATTAGAGCATTCAGTCTTCTTGGGTACACACCTGTCATCAATTAAAGAGACTCTGATTAACCTCAAATAAAGTTCAGGTGTCCTAGTAGGATTTTCCGGACATTAACTGAGTTGCCTGCTACAGCAAAAGCCATGGATCACAGAGAGCTTACAAAACGTCAAAGGGATCTCATTGTTGAAAGGTATCAGTCAGGAGAAGGGTACAAAAAAAATATAGCATTATAACAGCATTGGATATACCATGGAACACAGTGAAGACAGTCATCAGAAAGTGGAGAAAATATGGGACAACAGTGACATTGCAAAGAACTGGACGTCCCTCCAACATTGATGAAAAGACAAAAGATGAAAACTGGCCAGGGAGGCTGCCAAGAGACCTACAGCAACACTGAAGGAGCTGCAGGAATTTCTGAAAAGTACTGGTTGTGTACTACACGTGACAACAATCTCCAATATTCTCCATATGTCTGGGCAATGGGGTAGGGTTGCAAGACAGAAGCCTTTTTCTTACACAGAAAAACATCCAGGCCTGGCTAAGATTTGCAAAACGATACATCAGGTCACCCAAAGGCATGTGGGAAAATGTGTTATGGTCTGATGAGACCAAGGTTGAACTCTTTGGCCACAATTCCAAAAGGTACGTTTGGTGCAAAAACAACACTTCACATCACCAAAAGAACACCATCCCCACGGTGAAGCATGGTGATGGCAGTATCATGCTTTGGGGTTGCATTTCTTCAGCTGGAATTGGGGCTTTAGTCAAGGTGGAGAGAATTAAAGAGGAATTTCACCTTTCAGCATGACAGTAACCCCAAGCATACATCCAAATCACCAAAAGAATGGCTTCACCAGAAGAAAATTAAAGTTTTGGAATGGCCCAGCCAGAGCCCAGACCTAAATCCAATTGAAGATTTATGGGGTGACCTGAAGAGGGTTGTGCACAAGAGATGCTCTTGCAATCTGACAGATTTGGAGCACTTTTGCAATGAAGAGTGGGCAAATATTGCCAAGTCAAGGTGTGCCATGCTGATAGACTCCTACCCAAGAAGACTGAATTTTGTAATTAAATCAAAAGGTGCTTCAAGAAAGTATTAGTTTAAGGGTGTGCACACTTATGCAACCAGCTTATTGAACGTTTTTTATTTTCTATATTTTTCCCCTAACAGATCTGTTTTTTTTTCAATTGAATTGTACAGGTTATAGGTCACATTAAAGGTGGGAAAATGATTTATTGTGGTCTCATTTTTATATATCATAAGAACCTGGCATTTTAACAGGGGTGTGTAAACCTTTTATGTCCACTGTACTTATAAAGCAATCTCGTAATAACCTCATCTGAATGCTTAAAGCATATATAATATATACATATATATATATATATATATATATATATATATATATATATATATATATATATATATATATATATATATATTCTTGTTTTGGCTAATATATGCTAAGAAAACTGTAAAATAAAAAAGAGAAATCGCATTTTAATGTTGTCTGCCTTATTATCATATAGTAGAAGGTGTCTATTTAAAGTAAGTTTAATCTTAAGATCCCTATACATTTACCAGTTGCAGTCAAGGAGACTATTCAGACGACTATCCCAGTTTCCCAAAAAACCCAAATCACTGCTTGGTTAACTAACTTGCTCAAATTCACATAGCATTGAAAGGAATGCTGAGGGAATCACACCTATGACCAAAAGAAACAGCCCATCAACAATTCATAGCTTCAGTCTACTGCACTAACTGCCAGACTTTAAACTCTCCCTAACATTCATATCAATAGCTTTCTTAAGAGTGTTCAGTTTCAGTAATCTATCAGTCACTATAATATATGAGAAATTTCAGTCACATTGTTTAAATAACATATCTGAATACTTAAAACATCTATATTCTTGACTTAATTAATATGTATTAATGATATCGTATTGATGAAAAATTACATTTACTTCAGCACATAGCCGGCCTTAGGCATAGGCCAACTAGGGGGCCGCCTTAGGTGCCACTGTGGCAGGGGCGCTTTTCCAGTATTTATTTGGAGACCAGGATGGGGGCACCAGATGGTGTGGTAGGGGGCACTGTGGAGCCCTTTTGCCTAGGGCACCAGTTGACCTAAGGCCGCTCCGTTCAGCATGTTATTAAAATGGAGAGCCTAAACAAGAAATTTGGAGTGAAATATTAAGAATGTTGCCTTAAGAAAAAGAAATCAAAGAATAATTTTGATCAGCTTACATGTCTGCTAATAAGTCACATTTTGCATCTCTCAATTTGCCATTTAAAAACAAACAAAACAAGACTTCTGAAAACACAATTGAAATGCAAATAAAAGTTTTTTGGTCCGTCAAGAAAAGATCTTGACAAGTTTCAACCATATTTATAAAACAGATGTTATAAAAGCAAGTTAAAACATATACTTTAACATTTAGAAAGAGCAGGAGAAAAAAGTGAAACGTGTGAAGACATACTGTTACATATGAGTCAGCATTTAAAAACAAATCATGCTGTATCTGTTTGCACATCTTTCTGCCACCTCACGCTGTGCTCTTTTCACTTGTCCAATAAGGCACTTCTCTCTCCAAGTAAATAAATAAATAACTTTAGGCATATTTTATGACATTAGATGAGCATTCATTTAAACAAAAGAAGCATAGAAAACAGGTAAACTCACTTTATTCTTTTTCTGCCCAACTGTATAAGAAATGGAAAGTTCAACCCTGGAAGTCCCTCCTATTCTCAGAGACTGATTCTCCAGTTTTTTTTTTTATTATTTTATTCTTCAGCTTAAAATATTCTAAACTGATTTCTGTTGCTTAAACAAGTGAGGTAGCTTGAACTTAGTCTGACAAAATGATTTATATTAAAAGAAAACTGGCAAAACTGTGAAAACACACATATTAATGAGACAGTTATCACAATAAATATGCAAAGTGCATAAAGCAACAGTATGGTGAGAGTAATACAGTATTTGAAAGGAAAAAAAAAATTTGAATTACAGTGAAACAGTATATTTCTAAATTATATAATATGCTAAAAATGCTAAGTAAATATGTTTACACATTAAGTTGCATATACCTTTATAATAAACGTTTAAATAGAAGAGTATAAATGAGACTATAAAAAATACTAACTACATGATCCCATATGTTAAGTCAGTATGGATAATCTTTGTAGAATTAAAGTTAGCGGAATAAGTCCACATTAAAGAGAACTGCTGGCAAGCAACTTTGCATTTCAGTGCTTCATCTATAAATGCAGTGTGCTGCCCTTGAAAAATAAATTGCTTAGGTTACAGTAAAAAATGGTATGCTGGTGATATTGCCACACCATTTCCTGAACTAGATCAGCTATGCAATACAAGTTCATAGTTACTAGTATACCTTTCAACCTCTTAGAGCAAGAAATCTGGATAAAGCCTGACATAATGGGAGGACAAAGGCCCAAAAATAGGGACACATTTTAAATATTGCTCTTACAAACAGAAATTTGCTAGAATAACAGGATTTGCATAAGCTTACCTTTTTCTGAAAACATGGTCTGAAACTCAAATCCATGCCATTATTTATTTAGATTGCCCCAGTGATTTGTCAAAAAAGCTCACATTTTATGAGGAATGGACCAAAAATATGAGGCAAAAATCTGGGCATTCTGCAAAAATCTGTACAGTTGAGAAGTATAGCTACTAGGCATGCAGTCCTTGAGACCATTACAGAGCCTAGCTCAAACTCCCTGTTGGTCAAGTGACTTGCTCTACATCACACAGTAGGTTAAGGAAGATGTAAAGATTCAAACCCTGCACCCTTGCTACAGGAAGCAACTCATTAACAAGTTGGAGCTTTAGTACTCTGGGCTGTCAGGGTGACATTTTTTAACTAAACGCTGAAGTCGTTTCCAATCTAATCTTGTAGAGAAGACTGTTTCATTGTAATATGCAAAAACAACTTTATAATGGATGGGTTGTGAACATCATTCCAAATAATGCTGACTGTATGACCTGATGAATGTCAGTTCTTTGCAGTTCCTGGAAGCTATAAAGAAGGTATTACAAAAATGTATTATTAAAATGCAACATATTTAGACTACTAAAATGTAACACATTTATATTCTGTTTCACAATCTGTACCTATTAATGAATTAATTAATTAATTATTACAATAAATAAAGCAAAGCAGTTAAAGACAATTTAACTCATTCCCTCCAGCGCAGTTCTTTTGAGTGTGTACCTTTAACTCACAGTGGGTGTGGCTTCAGCATTTAAAAAAATGAAGTTAGCATCTTACAGGTCTAATAAATACTCATTGACAGAGGTCAAATGTCAATCCATTTGTTTGCCATCATGTATGCTTCAAGATAAAATCTTCTGATACCTTGTATGTTTCATGGTTTTGGAATTATTAATGCAAATATGAACAAGCAATATTTGATGCCTAGAGGCACAGTAGGAGGTAACTGCAGAAGCGCCCGGAGGCGCACTTGGCTATAATGAGTACTGCAGCATCTTTGCTTCAACAGCCCACAAGTCATACAAAAATTAGAACTATTAACAAACTATTGTTTTTTTTTGGGGGGGGGTGCTTACATGGCTTGCAGGATGTCTACATCTCATTTTTGTCTGCCCTATGTATTCTCTGTCATCAGGAATAGCTATTCCATCCAACATAAGTCAGTACAGGCCTGAACTACTTAAATGTCTAATAATTCTGTATTGCTGCATCATATATACCCATAATCAACATAGCTGGATTTTGGAAAAATGGGGCCCTATGCTCCCACTTAACATAAACACTTTTCAAACCTGTCAATATGCATACTGTTTTCTTCTTCTCTTTTACATTTATCAGAGAGATTTGGATTTCATTTAAAAATGTTATTTCAATTTTTCTAGAAAAAACACTGACAGCAATTTTCTAAACTAAACAGAACATGCTCACATTGAAAACAGGCTTAGCATGAAAAAAACATACATTTAGTGAAAATGCATCTGGCAACCCATTAAATAAACTACAAGAGACATGCTTGGATTCATCCTCAAATAGTATATATTGAAATACTAATTAGCGTCTATGTGAAGGGTGCATGAATTCAAAAGACAAATGTGTAAGGTATTTGCTAACAGCTTGGGACAGTCTTTGAAATGTAAATAAAAAAAATAAAAACAAAAATCTTTTTTTTATGTTTTTGCAGAGGGCAAGCCCCCTTGCACCCCCACCCCTGCTAATTAAACATACCAGCTCTGAGATCGTACCACAGTAAGGAAAATGGAAAATATACCATTCTGTGCTGTACAGCAATCTCCATTTAAACTGTTCGAAGTTTCAAAACTTCAATCTTATGGTCTCGACCATAAGAAATTCAAAGTTTTGAAACTTCAAAATTTAGAAGTAGACCGACATATATATATATATATATATATATATATATATATATATATTTTTTTTTTTTTTCTAGCTGGATTCTGTCTGGATCAAATTTGATAAACTCCTGTCATAAACATTTTAATTAAACAAAAAACAAAATAAAAGTCTGTTGCTCTCATGCTACCATCGTGGCTCAACCCAGGTGTTCTGAGTCACACTTCACTCCACACTCCATTTCTTCACTTTACATATGAAGCCAAGGAACAACACATTCTGAAATCCTTTTAACCATGGTGTATGCCTGAAGAATAAGATTTAATGCAACATATGTGGAAAATTTAAAACAGCCAATTAACTAATGTTTTATTGGGAAGTGGGATGAACCCAAAATACCTGCAGGAAAATCATACAGAAATGAGGAATATGGAATCTCTGCTCAGAGAGTGACTGAAGATTAGGATTGAACCTAATAGTATAAAGTTGTGAGGTAGAAGCTCTAATTACTGTATAATTATGCTGCTCAACTTTAAACTAGAGTGGTACCCTTGCTAATAGTGGTGTTGCCCAGCCGGAATAGTTGCACCTGCCGGTAATGCAGACAAGGGGAAAAAACCTAGAGAGAGAGAGAGAGAGAGAACAATGTAATTATTCACTTGGCTATTTTATGAGAGCTATAGCATTACACATTTGCTGTTACTCTTCCTAGACTTATGCATGAAATGACTTTGTTTTTTGTTGTACCTTAAAAGATATTTTACTATCCATTTCATAAATGCCTTACATTTCGGACACCCCTTGTCATATCCATCATCCATGACACAAAGTTATCACATATGACTGAATAGCTGTGTGAAAAAATATGTCTCCTACTTCAAACATTTTACTAACATGAAAAAAGAATGTTTCATGTATATTATATGGCATGTCCTCAACTAGACTGTTGAACCTGAAGTGAACACAAACTAGACATAATGTTTGGATTATTGCAATGATAGAATGCAATACAGAATATTCAGGATTACAGACGTTTGTACCTCATTGCACATTTTGCTATGTCAGATCATGTAAGTCATGACCTATTTTCTATAAAAAGGACAAGTAGCTGAGGAAGTAGCAGAGATGCTTTAATGGTGACTAGAAAAGAGGAAGTCAGTGCATCTAACAAAGAGAAATTAATACACCGGATATGGACTAGGAAGTGCCTGTAGCAATGAAAGAAAAAAAAAGGAGGTTGCATATACATAATGTAGATAGTTATTTTTTAGATATCTCTAAAAAGAACAGAATATGTAAGGCAGCCCTGCACTTGCTATTGCTAGAAAATGTACTAACTACATCACTTTTAATGACAGCTTGAGAACAGGCAATGTTGGAACACTAGGGTTTTCATTAATTGAAATTAATGAGAACAAGGATGCAGTAGTGAGGGATCAGTGTACACTAAACTAAAGAGCAATGAGACACAAGAGAAAGTAGATCATACAAGTATTGGAGGAGTTACCATTAGGATAGGAGTGAGTGGCCAAGGCTGGATCACCCATCCTACAGGGAAGGCAGTGCCTCAGTCTCACTGTAATACTACCACCTTGTGGCGTTTCGATAGTAGTACAATGATGCAGCAGTAAGCAGAAATGTTATGCTTAGCCAGCTGAGCAGTGCTCTGAGCTGTAGCTGGGACTGGGACTAGTGCCTGTGCAAAAGCGCACCTGCAAGATGAGCCAGCTTTACAGGCTCCCTTTTATTTACTTATTTATTTATTTTTTTGTTTATTTATTTATTTATTTTATTTTATTTTATTTATTTGTGAACCAGGTAATTAAGTAGTTCCTCAGACCCTTTTCAGCCATTACTAGAACCACAGGCTCATGAGTAAATGCAACATGTATGGAGAGTTTAGATTAGCCAATCAGTTTGCTCATTTTTGGGAGGTGGGAGATAGAGTTATTCCCCAGATAAACCCAATGCAAACATGGGGAGAACATGTAATCTCCATACAAATTATTACTGGAAGTCAGGACTGAACATCAGATCCTGGAGTTATGTGGCAGAAATCTTAACCACTGAGATACTATACTGTGTAGGGCTGCTACAGATACTATTGTATACTCACTTGGGAGGCTCTGTTTAAAACAAACAGGGAGTCTGACAGTTGTTTCAGCACTCTTTCAGTGAGGTGGCAATGCTGTGAAGTAACTTTGCAGAAAGCCTCTTTCATTGTCAATGGAATTTGCCCTTTACCCCCACTGTTGTGCAACCATGCAGTGATTGTATATATAAGTATGGGAGGATATCATCACATAGGCAGTGCAGGGGTCTTGAACCTCCTGCAAAAGAACTTAGTTTGATGTTCCGTCCAACTGCCTTTCATCAAATTTCTTTCACACTCACTGAAAGTGCCTTCTGTGGATTAACTTAATTCCAGAGAACATACTCTTACAGCTGGAAAACATGGCCTGCTTTCTTTTGAGCAACAGCCACCATGTCTGAATTTTCCCATGAAAATTTGCTGACATTTTTCAAGATGTCTGTTAAAGGATTTGGACACTCTGAAGGACCACAGTTTACCAGGTAAACTGACAGGGCTTCTGCAGTTTTTGGTGGGAATGAAAAGTGAGGTCAGAAGTCCAAACCTTCTCTTGTGTAGGTACTACAAATACTTCCCAAACATGGGGTCCTCAGGGAGTGAAGAAGGAGTGCTGGACCCTTCGTTGTCTTCAAAATTTTCAAGTGGGAAACCCAGTACAAATCCTATGTGCTATGTCTTTTGCATACTAGTTTAGCATTTAAAAAGGGAGATTATGAATCAGAAGAATGCAGAATGTATTTGGTTGAGGATAGTGGGACAAAATACCTCTAAGAAGTGCTTTGTAAGGGTAGTTATAATGCCTGGATGGACTACTGGCATAACTCTCAGGAATGAAATTCGCTACCTCATTTAAATACCAATAAGTGAGGGCTGGAGGATGGATAATGGATATTGATGCTAGACAAAGGAGATGCATCATCAGATCTACAGCACACTGAGAAGCCCAAGGACATGACACTGAAAACCATAGTATTAGAACGTATGCTGGAAATGATGCTGAATGGGTCAGTGTGAAAAATATCAGTGCTTGAAATGACATAGCCTGCATTGCTGAGGCCAATGTCTGAAAGTATGGCATCCGGAGATTTGGGGCCAGAGGGCCAGTGATGACAAGTAGAGTCATCAGTATCTGCCTTTTGATGAATGATGCCACCTGAACTGCAATATTAGTAGGCAAAGGAGCTTATGCTGCAGGGAAAATTAGCACAAGAAAAAGGAGGAAACTCCAGATGTAAAATTAAAACTTCCCTGAGACGTAATTCAGAGAACAGGGGAGTGGTGACAGCTCTTATTCCTTGCTTCAGCTAACTTGTCACAATCTCTGTTATGTAAAATTGCTGAACAAAGAGACCTGGACTCAAGAGGCTAAGATTAAACAAAATAGCTTCTGGGCTTGTAGAGTCCCTAATAAATGTAGTAGGATTTTTGACACAGAATGTAGTAGGAATTGTGACACAGAATTACTGTGCTAGGAAATGTAACAAGGAATTAGTGTTGCTTAATAAGGCTAGTCCCATTTTGCCATGTTTACTCCAAGCAATCACATATTTTACTCTTTTACTCATCAAATTATCACTTTACTGTTGGAGCAGTTACATCTTTAACTTATCAAGTTATCAATTTATGTTTGAAACATTGAGACTTGTCTAAGTACTATTAGTAGAAACTGTAAATTTTAGTAAGTAAAACAAATACATTTCTTTATCTATACTGAACTCTGTCCTTCCAATGAGATGACTTCTCTTGTAGAGTACATAAAACATATTATATTTGTTAATTTTACATTAAGTGTATTGCACTTTTATCTTTCCTCCTGTGGTCATGCTACAAAGCATCCTTGGACCAATCCACTTACCTTATTAACAAATGCAAAATAAATAAATAAATAAAACAAAGAGCTGTTATTGTGATACATAATGGCTCATTCTGTTGTCTAGCCTTAGGGTCTTTAAGTGAATTGAAACAAGAAGCAAACTGATGTCTTTGATACAGTTTAGTACAACCTTTCTGAATAGACTGGGCATATATAAAATGCTTTTTGCTTATGAAGACCCTTTTTTATTTCTTTGAGGTCACTGTTTTGATTTTTTTTTTCTTATAGTCCTCAAATTCAAACTGGGGGATACCAAATGGAGCATATTGCCCAGAGTACCACCCAGACTAGGTACAAATCTAAACAGACATGCAGACATCATGATTTATGGGCTGACAAACAAATGTAAAAGTTTTAGTTGTCATGAAAAAACTATAAAGATTAAAGGCTTTGAAGAAATATGAACATTGGGAAAAAAGAGATTTGAAATGCTGCAGTATCTATGCAAAGGAGAAAACAAAACCAATCAATGCAAAAATGGAGCACTAAAGGTAATTTGAAGATAAATATGGACAAAGGCACCCAAATTGCACAATACAAAAATAAGAAAAGAAAGAGGGGAAGTAGAAAAGAGAATTAGTGATGGAAACGCTAAAGAAATGAAACTGACACTATGGATTACCTGCAAAGTGAAGGATTTAGTGTAGAAAATCCAACTCAAGTAATATCACAACATGATGGAACAAGTTCACAAAATTAGGGAGAAATAGGTGGAATAGGAAGCATCTGGACACTTGCCACATGAAAATGTTCTGGAGTCTTCAGTATGAAAATAGTACAAAAGTTCAGTTGGAATTGCACAGCAAGGAAAGGAACAGGAAACAATGGTAACTCTGACTCAGACAATGTTCTGGAGCGATGGACACATGAAGGAGCAAAGATGACACAGGATGCAGCTGAAGAAATGTCAAAGGAAGACATTCTGGAACTTTCTCTAGTATGCCCCAGGAAACAGAGAGCAAAGAATGTACCTACAATTTAGAAGAAAGTGACCTAAGGGGAGAGTTGCTGATTTAATAGAGATGGATAGATATATTAAGATTGATAAAAGAAATAGGTTACAGAAAGTAAACAAGACCCAGAATGTTAAAGTCTTATAAAACAGATGAACACAGCAATCAAGACTATTAATAGAAACTCACATGATATAACAGAAGTAAATAAGATATATTACTGTGCAGAGAAATTAATAACAGATAAAGTCTTACCACAGAAATGCAGAGCAATAGGGTAAAGAGAGGAAAAATAAAATGCCATAATAGAAGCAATGAATAGAGAAAACTATAAAGCAACTAAAACAAAAAGTGTTACTGTTAGAAGAGCACAGAAGAGGGAACAGATCAACAAAACTACATAGAAAAACAGACATAATAAAAGCAATGCAGAGTATCAGAATAGACCAGGATCTAAAATACACTATTGCAATTATTAAATTATTAAATTAAAGATATCAGTACAGGCAGAAAACCTAGAAGATATGTAGATAAACATAAAGGAAAAGTACAAAATAACCAATTCATTGATAACCCCAAAAACATTTGTATAGAAAACTGAGAAAAAAAGCAGAAAAAATAGAAACACCACCAAAAAAGAAACACACGTTTTGGAAAAATATTTATGAGGACTTTGTGGAACAAAACAAAGATGCTCAATAGACAGAAGAATGAAAAGAAACAGGAAGGAGTTCAAATGTACAGGATATGAAATTGGATAAAGTAATAGGCCAGAGAAGTTGAAGTAAGCTCCTAATTGGAAAACCCCAAGCCCAGATGCAGTACCTAACTTCTGGCTTAAAGTATTAACATCTTTGCACAAATATTTAGCTCTGAGTAAGAACTACTTATATGCACATCCAGAGCAGACACCAGCCCTGTTAACAACAGGAAAAAAGGTACTCCTCCTAAAGAGTGAACCTACAAGCCATCCTAAAAACTATAGGCCAATAACTTGCCTGTACAAACCATATACTGGAATTGACACAAGTAGAGTTTAGTTATAGAACAAAAGGGTAACAGAAGAAAGTAATATGAAACAAAGGCTCATTTGTTTTCAAATAAAGTCATAATAGAGAATTGTAAAAAAAGGGGAAGAATCCAAGCATGGCATGGATAGATTACAAAAAAAAAATTGATAACATCCTGCATTCATGGATAAAGACATGCTTACAGGTGTATAAGAAACACCTTATATTGATCAATTACATTACAGTACCTAAGCCATGATAAAGTACAAATTTATTATCCAGGGGATAAAATTTCAAAGGGGATATTTTAGGGTAACTGTTTGTCACCGCTGCTGTTTTGCCTTGCTGTTTATCCATTAAGTTGTCTACAGATTAGGTCATGGTAACAACTTGTGTCCCAGAAAATAACCAAGTTTAAATGCTTATCTTCTTTTTGTGGATGACTTAAAACTGTATAGTTCATCAGATGGGGAATTGAAAGCACAACTGCAAGAGGTTAAAACTTTCTCAGATGATATAAGAATGTCATTTTTGTCTTGATAAATGTGCAAAAGTGACATTTAGAAGGAGAAAAGCAACAGCAACAAGAAGATAACAATCCGGGACATGAATGTGATGTAAAAGAACTTGAGCAGGAGGGATATATAAATATATGAGAATTAATGAAGGATTGACAATAAATCATGAACAAATGCGAACAAAACTTAGTAAGGAATATTTTAGAAGACTAAGGGGAAAATTCAGTAAAGCCTACATTATTATTTTTGTGTGTGCATCGTACCACAATGCGTACATGAGCGTGAACATTTTTCGATTCAGTAAGTGCCACTTAGTGGCAAGCAAGCGCATGCAAACAAGGAAAGTTACATGCAATGAAAATTACCTAATAAGCAGGTGAATCTTATGCAAATGACCCTGGTGGAGAGATCCAACAAGCAGAAAGGCATCCATGTAGACTCCATGTCTATGTCCATAGTGTACATGGAACTTTTCCACATACAGGAGTCTACATGGACAGTAGGGGATGTAAAACATCACAAATATGGACATAACTCCCCAGTAAATGTTAGAACACATACGTATATGTTCAAAATTAACATTGTGGATGTCTGAAAAAGGAAGGGAATATGTAAAATAAATAACTTTTTTTAATAATTTCTGAATATTTGCACTTTGAGCAGCAGTGTGCAAACATGCTTAATTGAAAATAAAAAAATAGGGGGAAAAAGCATTTTATGATATTTGTCAGAAATGTATTATAGGGGGCAGCCGCAGTGGTGCAGTGGTTAGCATTGCTGCCTCACAGCAAGAGGTTCTCCAGTTCGATTCTCGGCTCTGTGTGGAGTCTGCATGTCCTCCCTGTGGTCGCTTGGGTTTCCTCCTCGTGCTCCGGTTTCCTCTCACATCCCAAAGACATGCAGTAGGTGGATTGGACACTCTAAATTGTCCCTAGGTGTGGGTGTGTGCCTTCTGTGGAAGGTTGGGCGCCAGGCTGGCAACTTGACACCGTAAAACTCCCCTGCCAATCATGAGCGGACAGATGATCCGCTGTGGCGACCCTTATCTGGGAAAAATCCGAAAGAAGAAGTCAGAAATGTATTATAGGACATTGTGTCGGGTCCATACAGTGGTGCAATGGTGCTATTGCCCAGGTCATACAGCTATAAACCATGGAATTTCCAGTCTGTCAGTGCAGATATGTATGCAAATTAAGTGAATTTGTTGAACTGGTAAAAGGAGTAACCGTGTCCGCAGATGCTTTTCATGTAGGCTCCTACACCATGTTGATATTTCCATTGGATGTGGATGCAAGCAGGTGGGTGTGTCCCGTTACTTTTAGGATTTTATAATTCCTGGTGGGCATGTTTGCATGGCATGTCACATAGCTGAGCCCGTTCACGTGGAAAGCCCACACAGTTCACAGTAGTGACATAGCAAGCAATTAAAGCTGCATATGTTCAATTGTTGATTTTGACTTTTGTATAAGATATGATGCATGGCAAGGGGCAGAGCACCGCTTTGCACAATAAAGTGGGGCCATTAAATGATTTTAATCATGTTAATTATAATCTAAGCAGGTGAAATGCATAATAATTAGCCAATCACACATGGTGGATCTACAGCAGACCTGTATAAAGTATGCATACTCCCTACACATTCCCTACATTCTAATTTTTCCCCAGTACTCTGGACCATTGGAGTACACACTTGGGAATTTTAACTGAGATAATGCTAGGGGTGTTGCAGGTCTGCGACACATGTATGTGCCATATGCTGGAGTCAGTGCTGCTGGTGCTGCTGACAGTAGGCATAGGCAGAGAAGGAGAAGAGAGTTCAGGGTCAGGGTAACCTTCCAGGAGCGACATGAGCTGGAGATTGCAGAGCATTACAGGGTGAACAGAGACATACTACTAGAACTCATTGAGCTCTACCACCCTCAACTCAGACCCAGAGCCAACAGAAGGAAACCCATCCCAGTAGAAACAAAGGTATGTGTAGCCCTTAGGATACTAGCTATAGGTACTTTCCAAAGACCAACTGTGGACATGATGGGGGTGTCACAGGCATCAGCATCCAGGTTACACCACCAGTTCCTGGATGCTATGCTACCACATGCCATTGAGCACATATCTTTGCCCTTCTCCCCTGAGGTGAGGGCCAGCAACATGCAACACTTCTACCATGTAGCCCACTACCCTGAAGTACTGGGTGCCATAGATTGCATTCATGTACATATCAAGGCACCACCTGGTGAGCAGGGTAGAATTTACATTAACCACAAGGGGTACCACTCTATCAACTGCCAAATCGTGTGCAATGCCCAGGGAATTATTCTGAATGTGTGTGCTGGCAGCCCTGGCAGTTATTACGAGTCCCATATCTGGCACACATCACAGCTGTACCAGATATTTATTGGGGGGGGGGGGTATCCCACATGGCCATTTACTGGGGGATGCTGTCTACTCCCTGGATCAGTGGATGATGACATCAATCAGAAATGCACACACACCCACAAAAGAACACCATAATGAGGCACACACACAAACTAGGAACATCATAGAGCATGTGTTTGGGCTTATGAAGTCATGGTTCTGGTGCCTAGATATATCTGGTGGAGCCCTGCAGTATTCTGTAGCCTTATGTGCACATATAGTCACAGTATGTGCTATGCTACACAATATGATCCTGCGGAAACAGCTGCAGCAGGATCAGCAAAGGGAAGGGATACACAGCTCCCCATTAGTCCCTAGGTTACCATAGCCACAGTCACAGAAGGATTCGGAGGAAGAACCCCCTGCTGATGTCCCTGTACGCAGACGTAGGTCTACTCAGTATGCCCTGGCTTTGGCTAAGATGCAACACATAGCACATTCACTGACAACCTAGGGACAGACACCTAACTCCTACTAACATATTGAAATTAAAAATAATGACAGGCAACCAACACGTCCTGTACCTACCCATGTATTGGCTGTATACTGCTTGCATCTGACAGAGTCAGACCTGAAGTACAGTTGTGTCACCTGCTGCATTTGCAAGTTACATCCATAACCTACAAAGTACTTGTAAGGATTATTATGATATGGCATTGTACTTAGGATCTGCTACATTATGCAAGTAAATATAGTGGGCTTCTTAGACAGAAATAGCATCCACATGGGACTACAGATACCCCTTCTACTGTCATGTTTCCATTACTATTCACTAGACCTCATGCATGGAATATTCATGCAGTCTTACTGCAACAGATTACTGTTACATCGGTGCAGGGAGATGTTAGCCAGTGGGATGACATGATAGTCAGACTATTGTGTATCCCAGCAGAACATGTTATGGTGTTCCACCACCCCCAACACAGCAGTGTTCCCTTGTAACTGTTGTAACAGAAACATATCAGTGGTATAGCAGCATTTCTGGCAGTCTCAGGACAGTAACATAGAAATTGACCATACATTGTATATCTTACTTAATGCAGGAATAGCAATGTATTTGTTTATGCAGCTGATTGTGTGATAAATGATCCCTGTCTGTCAAGCAGCTTATGTAGCTCAAAGGACTACGGCAATTAGCTTGCGTGATGGTGCTCATAATTCTAATCTAGAAGTACCAATTTATTCTGGATGTGAGGTATCATTACTTTGTGTATTACAGACTGTCTGTGGTATTATTAACCTCTGTTACATATTAATTACATCAGACAACTTTAGAAAGTCATAGCCAATATCAGTGACATGCAGCACTGCAGAAACAGGAACATATGTCATTTTGTGTAACACACAAATCCCGGACTGGAATACATGTAGGTGTTTGCTGGAGTCAGGTTATAACTACCGAAAATCCCACTGGGCATACTCATACACTTAGTTAAGCAGAGCCCAATTCAGTTGCACCCGGCTCAAAATGACTTCTTAAAGATAGATATGTCTACAGATACATACATATATGTATACATATCTATCCGGCACTATCTCTCACTCCCTATAAATATCTATCTCTAATCTATCTCTATATGTATATATATATATATATATATATATATATATATATATATATATATATATATATATATATATATATATATATATATATATATATATATATATATATATATATATATATATATATATATATATATATATAAATATATATGTATATATATATATTTATATACGTTTGTCTGTGTCCATATGTCTACATAACACACACACACACACATACACACACACCATATATATATAGGTCTACTTCACATGATCGGCAGTTCATTTGATCGACATTCATTTCACCGAGACCAAAACATCTAAAGTCCAAAACACCTAAAACCCATTTGATCGAAACTCATAACATCGACACATGAAATTAAAAGCATTATGCCCTTTTCCCCACTGTAGCACGATCCTGGAGTTAGAATATATAGTTGGGGGAGTGTGCGGGGCACAGCCCCCCACATTGGGGGATGTGGCGGGGCATAGCCCCCACATACTTCATGCATTTCAAAGATACACATGAATACTTATAATTGATATGACTAACTCTTTGCAGACAACAATAGTTATCTAAACTATGTGGGGGGGGGCTACACCCCCCACACACCCACCCAACTATATTTTCTAACTCCAGGATTGTGCTACATTGGGGAAAAGGGCATTATGCTATTTATTTCATATGTCGATGTTATGAGTTTCCATCAAATGGGTTTTAGGTGTTTTGGACTTTAGATGTTTTGGTCTCGGTGAAATGAATGCGATTATATGAAAGTTAGGTCATATGAAGTAGACCAATATATATATATATATATATATATATATATATATATATATATATATATATATATATATATATATATATCATATACACACACACCCATTTATATATGTCCCTGTTATAGACATAAATATATATGTTTATATGTGTGTGTATGTTTGTATTGTACTACATACCCTGATAATGATGAGTAAAGCAGCACTATGACACATATATAATGTTGCTCAAAGGACCAAACTTAAGGGCTCAGCAGTAGCTAATGTACTTACTTACAGCCCCCTGTGCCTGCTGGATGTCATCACTCATACATCAACAGGTCAGCAGGTGGTGTTATCTATCAAGTTATGTACACACGCATTGACAGGGCACATTGTTTTTCCCCACAGGCTTGCCCATCCAAATGCAAATACCCAAATATGGCCAAAATGGGTACTGTAGCCACATAGCTGCAATAAAAAACAGTTATCTGACTGCTAGGCTACTAGATGCTAAGAAAAGTGAGAAGAAATGTCACTCTGCAGGCCACACACGCTGTTCAACACAAGGGTAGTTCATGTACTCCAGAAGTAGTCACCTGCAGTCATGCATAAAACAGACATCCGTCATGGCTTGTGCAATAAATACTGAGATGCATAGTGTGTAAGACTATATAGGTAGTGGTTCTACTCTCACTCCCGTCCACTTGGTGTGTTTGTGTGCATCTCCCTACAAACTAAATATGATCACCACACTGACTTAGAAAGAGCTTGGGTTTTGCAGATTTTATTTGTAGTAGGTGATGTGAGCCTCCAAATTCCTGACCACAACAATGCCTGCTTATGTCATCTGGCATAACATTACCTAAAGAAATGTTAATAGCAGACTTCAGATGTGGCGCATGCATTAAAATACTGTGATTTGTAGTGTATACCATTAGATAGGTAGGGGTTCTAATCTAATTACAGGCAACTTGGAGTGTGAATGCTGTGCAGTGTTCTGAAAACATTAATTGGTAGTGGTACTATTCTCACTGTAGCCAGGTTTAGTTGTGTGGATGTTAGACCATTTTACATTAGCATATGCTATCATGGGATCATTGGACTTTAATACCCTAATGGCCCTAGCCCCCTTAAAATCCTAGTCAAGTTCTTACCCTTATTTACATGATCAGTACATATTGCCCCTGTCCACGAGGAAGCCCTGTGGTGAAATGATGGTCATCTAGGCAATCATACAGATTGCATCTGAAGATGGCCAATGAAGTGCACTGTTTGCCATTGGGTGGGAGTCTGTTTCAAAGGTTTGTTAAAGTCTGGTAGACATATCTCCCCCACCAGCATGTATTAGTAATGTCACATACCAGGTTAATTTCCTTCCAGCAAGTACTCCATATACCATTCCACCTACGGATATGCAGCATTTCCAGTACAGCAGAGTCAGACATTGTCCTCTATGTAAGGCAGAGATCAAGTCTGAATAGTCTATATGACACAAGCTACAATAGCAGTTATTTCAGATGATCCCCATAGGACAGATACTGGGGACTTAAAGTTCCCTTGTGAGGGACCTTTGTGTTGTGTACAGTTGCCACTGGTGCTTGGAAAGGTACATGACAAAATGGGCATCACACTCAAATATTGGCATGCTGACGGAAGAGTACACGGAGATTATAACTACGTCATTTTGGGGTAAGAGTATCCTCAGTAATGACATGAGCATGATGTACTTCCCATCTTACCACTGGGAGACATGGTGATCTATGATAAAGTAGGTGTAAACATGTGGCCAGGCTTGTGTGCCCAGGTCTATCACCCATGAGTATGTACATCGGGTGTTGCTACTGATGTGCCATTTACCAGGAACATTGGTGTTACAGATGGAAATGATACTTCATACACATTTGCATGGGGTTTATGGCCATGAGTATGTCAACAAGCACTTTCTCATTTTGATCCTCTTTTTGGAGACTGACATGACTGGGGGATTGTATGACTGCTCCCAGTTTGCTGTGTCATGAGGAGCTTGTTTTCCTCCTGTCAGGTACAGCTGAGTCTATGCAGTTGTACAGGTGCTTGCATAAAGCATTACTGTAGAGTTCGGCATAGTTGACTGCCCCATCTGAGGGGCGAGGTGCAGTCAAGCTTTTTATACCATCCCATAAGAGGTTACAATCTGCTTTGTTGAAGTTTATTACTATGTTTACTGCAAGGAGGGGGGGGTTCAGGTGTGAGTCTTCCTTTTAAGCAGACTGATTTGTGGACAGATCTCACCAGGGAGGACCTCACAGTGGATGTTCTATAGTGATCACCCATATTGGTAGGCACCTGATGCAGTACATTGGTTCCTCTTGTGAGGATGTCACTCCACTGGTTCAGAGCATTGTAGTTCAGGATGTGTACTAACCTTTGGGCAAGTGAGTTTGAGCAGGAATACTCAAAAAGTTGGTAGTTAGTGAAAGTCAACCCACACCATGATGTTGTGATGCATCATGATAGACATAAGTAGAGTCAAATAAGCACAGCAGATGTCCTGATTCAAGGAGTCACTCGTAGCTGGCAATGGCTTGATTAGGTACCCTACCAGCAGTGAAGATCACCTGCAGTGTTTCCAAGGATTCACACAGTTTAACCAACCTGGATGTGTATCTGCCTTTAACAAATATGGATACACCACCTGCATTATTTGGCACACTTTCAGTTTGAGGTTTAAATATGTGGAAGGTCGTGTAGCCTGGTATGGCCATAGTGCTGTCCACAGCCTTGAACCAGGTATGTGTGTGACTGTGCAAATGTCTGCATCTCCAAGGTGAGGAGACGTTCCAGTGAGTGGTGTGTAGTGTTGGCATTCCTAGCGTGTAGCAGCGTAACTGTGATGTTGTTTGAAATGATGTTTCCTCATTGGAAAGTTTTCCCTTGAGACACCACCTATAAGATGCACTATGGGTATGTCAGCAGCCTTGGCCAGTACACAAACTCACAGGGGTGACAGGTGGACACCATCTCTGGCAAACTGTTGAAGTGTGTTGAGCAAGTCATCCCCATCTGACATGTACTGGATCCCCTTACAATGATACCACATGATAAGCCAGTTATTGACTTGAATCATTTTCCATGTGTATTGAGCCATCATCCTAGGTGAAGATCAAATGCAGCTGAAGGCTATGAGCATACCCACTGGAGACACAGAGTCTGTAAGCTCAATCTTGCATCTGCATACAGTTCATTGAGGTATGCCTCAAGTTGTGCACACCAACAGGACCTATGAAGTCATCATGACATTACCTGATGTTGACAGATCTGTGGCATGCTAAATGTGACCTTTCCCATATGTAGCTTGGTGAGAGGGACATCAGTATGTCTCAAGATATTGTCACCTATGAATAAGAGGTTTGAGTTTTTCCTTTGGGTGTTTGACTGTTGAGACAGTGGTGAATGTGTTATTATGTGTACTGTGTTCTACAGATGTATGATTATCTGCAGTGAGCTTGCAATTGTGTTTCTGAGGTGTCTGTTTGTGTATTTGTCTGGTAAGGAGCTCCACTCACAGCCACATCTCAAACACCTGTATGGGTGGAGCTCCTTACCAGACAAATAGGTCTTATGTAGTGAGGTGTGCATGTTGGCAAACTGCTCATTGTCATATGTACTGACTGGTGTGTGAGACAGCATGGAATCAAGGTTTATAATATAGTCACATCTCTCACACATTGTGTTTGTGTGGCATAGGAATATAGGGGTGAGGGCACTTTCCACATCTCGACAGCGGTCATTGATAATGCCATTAGCAATACAGACTTGCTTGTGTGTACATCACAGCAGGCCATCGTTAGGCAGTGGCCTGCCAGATGCTGAAATGTAACATGTTATCACCTTTATGTAGTTCTCCTAAGGTAGCACACCAACTGACAGTATGCCATAACATGATTGAGTGAGTACAATGGTTTGCCAGGCATGTGGCCCTTGAATTAACCATAATCCTGTTATTAGGCATGGTCACAATAACATACCTACAAATGTGACAATGTACAACTACAGCTAAGTTAGGTTCATGCTGCTACACCCTTGATGTTGACCACTTCAAGCACACTGTCTGTAGGCACTACTTTCAAGGAAGATGTGGATATCTGTGCATGCACAGAGACCTTGTTCAACTTTGCAGGAATTACTTTGGCCTTGCTAGTCTACAGTGCCTGTCAAGCAACCAGACAGAAAACTGGATGTTGTGTGACATGATGTGGGAACACAGACATGTGTTCTGGTTACATGTATGTACATTATGACATACCTAGGACATGTGTGAAGTACACACACTTTGGCCAAATGTGGCAACTCCTCAGCAGTAGACCTCAGATCCATGTCACACAGATGTTCACCATGAAGCTGTTGAAGGTCAGGCTGCAAGAACTACTGTGAAATTGTCACCAACAGGAATCACTACCACTGTGATGCTTGTTCGAGCAACCTTGGACATCTGTGTCAGCGGACATTGAACATTATATTGTGACACTGCAGCTATGCTCCGACTCACCATCTAGTCAGTACCCTAGTGAAATTCAAACAACCCTGGAATACAAGATGTAATACAAGCCAAATGCAAATTAGTGCTCTGGTTGCAAATCAAGGCATCTACCAGGAAAACGGTATGTCAAGCCTACAGACCGTTGCATGACTTGGGACACCTTTGTGAATGAATAAACAAGCTGTGGCCTGCTCCTTATGTTGAGCTTGGTACTAACAGTTTGCTTCTGGTAAGAGACAAAGTACAGGAACATGGTATCCCAGGCGGGAGTGGTTGTGGTGAGACCAGCAGCAGTAGTAGTAGCCAGGCACCAGCATTTCAGGGGACTCTCTTCTTGTCAGCATTCCTTACAAGGTAATTGTGTCATTTCAGTACACACTGTGTGAGTAGTGTTCAACTGCAGAATAACTGTGTAAACACACCCTCCTTACCTTCACAGGGTGTATGTATGCCTTTCCCCTCCATTGTTTGCCTGTGCTCTGTACAGACACAGACATCTTGGATAACTATCTTCTTGGACACCATAATGGAATTAACTGCAATACTTAGTTGTACACAGGATAACTAGCATGCAGTGACAAACACTGTCCCCAGATGTCTCAGTAGTCTTATATTTAAAGCCATGAAAAGACTTACGGAAATGATCAGTAACAATGTAGTACACCTGGAGGCAATGGCCTAAGCCCAGTTTGTTTTGTTCAATATCAGATCATGCCTACCTTAACCAGTGGACCTCACTGAGTATTAAACTATGCAATGGATGAGGGGAAAATGTCTCACTCCACCTACCATGGCCTGAGAAGAAATTTGACAAGATTAGGCCATCAGACGTTGTTGAAACACTGTACAAGTTATTTACAAAGTAGTATGTCAGCCGGTCGATAGCCAGGTGTCTGACAGTCATCCGAGAAGATAGTATTGGGTAGTCCACGCCACAATGAGGCCAGTCACCAGTGGACTTCCCTCACAAATCATTTCTTGGACTACCCCTCCTAGCCATGCCCTTCTCTGCAGTCATGACCACTGTCAGTGACCTCAGAAGGAGTACATTTGCAGATGATTGTTAATAGGAGCTGTCACTGAATCCCACACAGAACCAACAGTTATCCAGGGTAGGTTGGCACACGCATTCAGTTGTTGTCAGAGCCATTGACAAATACTAAATGCCACGGACTGCACAATACTATATTTTTGAAAGTCATACACCCCTTGTAAATATCGTATTGTCCACACACCTCCAACAGTTGACCCATTAGTCAGGGCCTTATGGATACAGTGAGTGATGTAGCTTTTGACTTTCACTGGTCGGTAAGATGTGGGGATTCATTCAATGTTGCACAACCTATAGAGAAAGGTATGGCATGTAAAGCCCAGAATGTTGTTATTACACTGTATTTGGCACTCATTACACCTATGTGCAATGCCACCTTTGGTATGTAACTACACAGGCATATCCAATAACTGCAACAGCTACAGAGGGTAGGTGAGAAAGCTTTTGCAGACAGACAAGACAGCAGACAGGGTTGGTGTGTGACACAAGAGGTGGTTAACACCTTGGATGGCGAAAAGCTTTTGCAGACAGACAAGACAGCAGACAGGCTTGGTGTGTGACACAAGAGGGGGGGGCATGAACACCTTGGATGGCGAGGGTGTTGTGGAATTCCAGTCCCATGAGTGTCACACAGTAGCAGTGAGACTCAAGTCATCATCCATGAGACTGTCAGCACTGCTCCTTCACTGCCCCTGTGGTGACAGTGGTGGAAGCTGGTGTCCAGGGTGAGGCTGCCCCACCCGAGTGGACAGAATGCTCTCCAGCTGGCATAGGCATGCACAGACCGTTTGCCTCAGCAACCCATGCACCAAACCTGGCAGTTCCTCACAAGTGACAAAATCACCCCCTCCACCTCCACTCCCAGAAGGAGGCCCAGCCCCAGTCTGTGGGACAGATCTACCCAACACTGCAGGAAGTGCAGGAGCAGCAGAGGGGGCACCAGCAGACTGCGGCCCAGACATCCTGGGCCCTGGTGCCATGGCCGAGGGAGCCAAGCTAGGTGGCTTGCCAGGAACCGGACTACCTTGCTGCGCTGTAATAAATTAATTGTAAGCATATGGTAACAAAAGCAATAACCAAACAAATGTTAGTATTAACATAATGGAAGATAATATTGATTAATCAAATGACATATGAAGGAATGTTATGAGGAACACGACAATAAATAACAATAAGGAAAGTATGTTAACAGCAAACCAGTATGAAATAATACATGAGTCCAACATAACAGTTAGTTAAACATAATATATTAATATCAAATCATAATAATAAATAGCACTAATAAATTAAAGAAGCTAAAGGGTGGGGAGAGAGAGAAAAACATACCATTAGTACCTTTGGAGGTAATATTAATATACAGACTACTTATACATACTTCTACATATGTGCAATTTCAGTTGTGTGTACAGTGACTGCAATTCTTGTATAGATGATTGCTGCACAAACATACCTCTCAACCTTGTAGCATGGAACAGTGTGGGCCAAACACTAACAAATGCTGGTACACAGGCACAACTCCAGGGAACTGTTTTACTAAGTGTGCTCATACATTCCTACCAAGGTGTTCTGTAAATGGATTTGCCAATAAATTGCATTCCAAGAAATGTCATGTATCTGATAATCAGCAGCCAGTCATATGGGGCACTAGTCATTACATTCTATAAAAAGCATGGCAGTTGAGAGGTATGTTCTTGTACAGTAAGTACACTAAACAGCTGGTTATTTCTCAGCTGGCTGCAATGGGATTAGAACCCACAAGCAGTGACTGCAGTTATTATGTGCATTTTATTTCAATATCAAGACTTCTCAAAACAATATTCTCCTTTACGACTTTTATTGTAACATTTTGTGTGAAATCCTACATTTACACACATGCATAGCTGTGTGTGGTATCACATTGGAAACCAAATGCAATGACCACATGAATAATGAGCACTTTAGTTAAATACAGTAGTTATCAAAGCACCATCTCCCTTTACACATTAAAAGATGAGTCACATGAAATTTGGCAGTTACACACATGTATAGCTATGTAGGTTATCTGTTCACCTAACCATATACTCTGTTCATTTACTGAGTGCTATGTATAGTATATTTGGGGAAATAATCTGAACTGGGGCTTGACACTTACTCTGGGTACTACAATACATGCATATGTGAAATCTGATGATGCATTATTGTGTAGTTAATATGTAACAGTTAAATGGTGTCTGAATGGAACACAGATGCAATGAATACAGGAATAATGAGAACTTATTTGAAAATATTAGTTTTCAAAGCACAATTCTGTTTTAAACTTTATTTATAATATTCCTTTAAATCTGGCATTTAGACACATAGATAGCAGTCCAGGATTTCAGTTTCCTTACATATATACTGTGTTCATTGCCAGGGTGGAATGTGCAGCATTATTTCAGACAGAATGAGCAGAACACAGGCTTTAACCTTACTCTGGTTATTACACTACAGTCATTTCAGACATTTGTGGCTACATTCTGTATTCATTAACATTTAACAGTTGACTGGTGTCAGATTAGAACACACATGCAGTGATTACATAAATAATGAACATTTATTTGAAAAGATTACTTAGCAAAGCACACTTCTTAGTTAGACTGGAAAATGTTCCCTAAAATCTGCCATTTAGACACATAGATAGCAGTGCAGGACTTCAGCGACCGTACCCATATATATTGTTTATTGCCTGGGTGGAATATACAGTATTATGTCAGACAAAATGAGCATAACACAAGCTTGAACCTTATCTGGGTAATGCACTACACTTATTTCAGTCAGTGTTTGCTGCATTCTTTATTCATTTACATTTCACAGTTGACTGGTGTCAGATAAGAACACATATGCAGTGAATACAGGAATAGTGAACATATTTTATTTTAAAACATTTACATATCAAAGCACCATCACCCTTTAGATTTCATTGATTAATGTTGTTTCAAGTCTGGCATGTAAACCATGGATAGCTGGGAAAGATGTCTAATAGATAACCCATATACCATGTCCATTAACTGAGTGCTACCTACAGCACATTTCAGACAATAAGCAGACTAGAACAGTGACTGTTAATAATGTTTGGAAGCTATATTACACAGTACTGCATGTTTACCTTTTTTAACTTGCTTTACCATTTCAGGTAGGCAGTGACAAATTACTAAACATGTTACATGTCCCAGGTATGTTATACCTGTTAAGACTGAAAACTCTAACTAATTTATTATAAGATTATGTCATGCATTACATTATTACTTTGATGTTTTCCTACTTATCACACTCTCGCCTCATCCTGGCCAGGCACCCTGCATGGGACTGGACATTGTAAGCCCTGTCATCTGCAGCTGTTGAAAGTGAAACAAACCATTATGCATACCAGTTTTGCAGAGATTCAGCTTGTATATTTCTAAAGTACTGGTAAACATAGTTACATATCTGTGGAGTCTGCTCAGCCCAAGCTTCTTGGATCCAGGTGTCCAAGGTTCCCCTTTCCCTGCTTCAGGTCATCATAGTGGTGACGACACTGCTCACCAGTGCAGGGGATACAGTAGCACCCACCAACCAATCCCAGGCCTCAGACTTACAGTCTGAACCCTGGTAATCACCCTGCAGCAACCAGAGATCATAGTTTTTCAGCAGGAGTCCAACAAACACGTTGGATTCCCTGACACCCCACCTCTGCTCCCAAAAGCACACTCCTTGTCCAGCACCACCAAGCATATAAACAGCCAAGTGAAGACTCCAATGAATGGTGTGAAATTCCCACCTGTTTGCCTTGATATAGGCTGCATTAAGCAGGACCTTCTACACTGTAGGTCATGACTCAACCTATCTAGCTACTTGGATAGTAAGGGAGGCAGTATATCTTCAGATATACTACTAAGATGCCTGTTAGTGTTGTGCAGTGAAGCTGCGTGGGTTTGCGCACTGCTAAGTACAAGATAACTACAACAATTAAATATATCTGGTTTCTATTTTTAGATGTCTGACTGCATTGCTAAGCACCACGGTTCTCAACCCCAACAGGGAGAGACCAAAAAAAATACAATTGATTACATCAGGTTTCTATTTTTAGATATATAGCAGATGTCTGCTTAATATGTATAAGTGCAGCTTGGCATCACTAAACACCACACCGCATAGCGCAAACAAGACATAAAGTTAAAAAAATACTGTTCTGTGCTTACCACCTGTCCAGCAGTTTTCTGGGCACTCCACAAGTATGGGACAGCCTCTACACTGCTGCTTGCATGGATTCAATATCCATATTACTGTCCTCTCCCTTGGCAGTGCACCATAATTAATATGTATGGCACCTGCCGGTGAGAAACCATGGCTGTGTACACAGATACATTCTATGTAGGCTCTACACAGAGACTACATGGAGTTTATTGATTCCTGGGGTAAAACTAATATTAAAAATAACACTGGCATCTAGGAACAAAGTCCAAGCTATAAACCAGTTTGTTCTTTCTATTCTAACAGTTTTTGGGTGTTCTTTCTGTTCTAACAGTTTTTGGGTGATTGATTGACCCCAAAAGGTACCGGATAAGATGGACAGGAAAACAAGAAAAATGTTTCAACTCTTATCAAATTATATATATAAAAATCAGTGTAGGCCAAGATTATATAGTCCTCATTCTGAAGGAGGTATGGGCCTCCTCAAAAACTGATTACATGTATAGATCGGCAATCATGGGACTGCATATATATCTGCTGACCTCAACAGATCCAGACATACTGAAAGTTTTAAAACATAAGGAGAAGAAGTCTAAGATGTCTTCCCTGCTTAGTTTAGTAGAAGCATATTGGTGTCAAGTATGAATGGAAATCAAACCAGAAGTAGAAAAGAATGAGGCAGCAACTGAATGTGCCAAAAACAAAAGAAAGAATATAAGGAGAAGAATCAGATGAGATAGGAAGAGATGTGGAAAAGGCATAAAAATTGTGGTAAGTACAGAAATCCCCTGGAACAACCTCATGTTGATCATGATTTGATGCAGGAATAGTTAAGGAGAGGTGAATTTAATCCAAAAGTTGAAAGTTTAATATCGGCAGCCCAGGATAGTGGACTACATACATGTTGATGTACAAAGTCCATTGAACATGTGGGAGAAACAGACAGATGCAAGTTCTGAAAAACAAATGGAAGCAATCACATATCTGGCAGAGAGCTTATATACTGAAAGGCATAATAATAAGGCAAGATGTTTGCTTTGGGGATTGTGCAAACATTACAACACTGAAGTAGCTGAGAAGAATTGGAAACATGAGCCACAAAGCACTACAGAGAATGATGATGTTTATATCACATGGGATCACCCATTATTAACAGTTCAGAAAATAGATGCGAGAAAACCAGATATAGTAGTCCATGAAAAAAAAACAAAAGTAGCACTGATCATTGACACTGCTACACCAGTGATTACAGTGTCTTAAGTACAGCGAGACACAAAGTCATAAAATACCAGGCTTTGCATGAAGAAATGAGACCAGTGGGGAAGAAGGATGCCCAGACAGTTCCAATAGTAGTAGGAGCAATGGGTCTCATAAAAAAGAATTTACAGTCACGTTTAGATATGCTACCAATACATGTAACTCAGTGTGAATTGTAGAAGGAGTCGATTGTGAGAACATTGTGGGTGCTGCAAAGAGCATTTTGGGCTAACATCAAAGACTGAAACAATATTAATTTCATGAACTTTATTCATACCCTGACTTAGGAATGGGGTCTATTCCCATAATAGTATTAGAAGCTCAAAAGTCTTGGAGAAAGTAACCTGAATTAAACACAAATCAAGAAACAAATAACCGGTAGTCAGGCACATCGTTCAGATTTATTTTCAGTGAAAATCATCCAAAACATAATGAGCATCAGTTCCAGAGGTCAAAGAGGGTGAATATACTTTTATCAAGCAAAGGTTTAGAAATGTAAAGTAAAACTCATAAAGACAAAGAAAAATCTATATGACCGTTCAGTATACTTCACCATGTTTAAGGGTATTAGTTATAATAACATTTTTAACCTTCTCGGTCTGGAGGAGCAAGGGATGCCATGGGGAGTTATGAGTGCCAAGCTGGAAACTGTCATTCTGACCGTGATCAGTCGATCCCTATCTCAGGTGATCAACTAGTGCAATGATGTCAGGACATCATCACCATCCTCCTACCTTAACCTGAGATGTCTTATGTCTCCTGGTCTCCTCCAGAAGTCTCCCAGGCATGGGACTTTGCCTAACCCTCCCTAGGGTAGAGAGCTTCCTGTTGGTCTCTTTATCTTATCCCACTCCAAACAACCCTACCAATGGCTCAAATCCTTTGCCAGCCTTAGGTTAGTAACAGTGCAGATGGAAGAGCTGTTTCTGTACCATCCGGTGACAAAAATACATTGCTCTTACTAGCAACATAAAAATATTTCTGCTCTTCACATGACAGCATCATTACATTTTTGCCTGCTATTGAAGTGTCCCCAGCAACTCCTGTGGGAAGGATGACATTTTTGAGAAAATCTACCTAACTCCACAAGATAATGACCTGAACCTGGCCCTCATATCTTTTCAGCTCACACCAGTAAATGAGATAATGATCGGGTGGCAAATGGGACAAGTAAAGGTGGGCTACATAGTGACAGGGGATGGGAACAAAAAGATGAAAAAGAAATCACAGGAAAAAATGTTGATAAATATATGTTTAAGAAAATAACTGTGATGATAGGATACATTGTCATGATGCAGGTTTTATGTACTAGTAAAAAATACTGTTTTTTTCAGTAATTTGTTGATTGCAAGGCTCCTAAAACCTTCAATGTATATTAAAACATTGCCCCTAACTTTAACAATTTTATAGCAAACCAGGCTTGGTCCTTCTGGCATGTGGCTTCTTATAGGCTTGATGATAGCAAGGCCTGTTCATCTATCTCAAGCCATGCTATCAGTGTAAAACTTGATATGATTGCAGTGTTGACTCATCTGAGGTCACTATTTAAATTGTTTGGAGGTTGTGTGATGAGATGGAGGGGACATCTTACATGTAAAAGCTAATGTCAACACAAATATGGGATGAGTGCTTGGAAAACTGTGCATTTGGGTTCTGTAGTGTAGTGGTTATCATGTCTGCTTCACACGCAGAAGGTCCTGGGTTCGGATCCGTGGAGTGGAACCACAAGCAACACACCTCAACTCAGTGTGTGCCGAACAGTCACAGCCCATAAGCTAAACAACACCTGACACACCTGATACTTGTAACTCTCTGTCTCTGTAACACACTGCCACACTGGTCCAGGCTGGAACAGGGAGAACAAGGAGAGGAGGCTGCCTGTAGGCTACTGTCAAGCCACAGAACACAACACACTCAGGTCAAGCACTCAGGTCACTCCAAGGCAAAGTACATTGTCGTCATTGTCATGAAGACCGTGCTGGTGTGAATGACCCCAAGGAGCGTGAGAAATGGGAGATAGAGAGGCTCTCTGAGCATGTAGCCCAGGCAGGCATAGCCAGGGCCTATTGAGTATCTTACCTACCCCTCACCAAGAATGATGCCACAATATGAAGACAAGAAATGAAGATTCAACAATTTCAACAATTGGCAAGTGTCTTCAAAAGGGATCAGGGATCAATGCCTGCCAGCCTGGGGATGCATGCTAACAAAACCTTTAGGATGTAGGGGCAGCGGCTTGCACCTGTCACCCCTGGGCTTTAGGATATTGGCAAGGCTCTTGCTACCCCTTAGTGCCTTGCTTAAAGAAAAAGACAAACAAAAACATAGGTATCTAATGCTACTCATAGGAAATAAAAAAATCAGAGTAATGCCCTCAAAAACTCTCCTTAGCATGGAGAACATCGATATCTGTGCAGTAACAGAAACCTGGTTAGAACATGGAGTATAGAAGCTCACCATTTCCCCGTTCCCTCTAACCCTCGAGAGCACCAAAGCTGGACCCACCAACCACCGACCAGGACTTAATCAAGGCCCCAAAGATGCCCCAGGGAACCAACCCCAGAGTCATAGTAGTCAAAGATACCCACACCTCCTTCGCTGGGGCACGAGGCCTTCTATCAAGACTATCCACATTACAGTGAACCCTCCAAACAGTTTAACTGCTTTTCAACTGCACTACAGACCACCATCACAAACACCCGAGCCTTAAAACTATGAAACCACTTCCTGGAAAGGAATATGAAACTATCTCCAGCGATCTCAACAAACAACTAAGAGTTCATAGACTCAAACATATCTAGACTCTGACTCCTACACTTATACTCCTCCAACACCCAAACAACCTGGAATTGATAAAACAAAACACTATGGACCACTACGTTACCACTCATACAGTCCCACAAACATGGGGACACCTGACCATAACATCAACACCATCAGACACCCCCGACCCCACCCATACCAGAAGTGAAAGTAACTTCAGACCATAAATACATCACATCCCCTGATATGAAAAACCCGAATACCACAGTGAAAAACTTCTCTAAAATAAAATTTCACCAGACAAAAGTATCCTTAAATCGAAACAAAAAGCTAATGCATGGATCATCCGATCTATAAATACAACAGATCCGAAGTATCCAAATAAAATAAGACACCTTCAATACAATCCCCAATATCTAATCCCAAATAAAACCAAGACCCAGTCCTCCAACAAGCAGACGCCCCACATGAAGACCCCAGCCATAAAAAAACAAAGGCAACAACTATAGGAAAGCTAGTGAAAAGGCACAAAAAATCCCAAAAACAACTCTGGACAGGAAATCAAAAAAAAAAACGAGCTTTCAAAAGGATTATCACAAGCTTAGAGAAGGATTGAAAATAAGGATAATCACAAAGCTTTCAAAACATAATGCGAGGAGTAAGACAAATACAACATCGAGCCAAAGACATGACCAGACAAGAACAAAAATACAACTGAACAATAAGAGGCAATCCCACCCCCTAGCCCCCTATCCCCAGTGAAGGCCCCCCCCTCCCACCCCAGAGCCCAAGATATCCTCCCCCATCAAAAAGGCAAGACTCTCCAAAAGCAAAAAGACAGCAGCTGCCCCTCTCAGAAGGTCCAAAGCAAAAAAAACTATCCCCAGATCTTAGCCTTACTACATCACCCAACCCAAAAGAAGGATACAGCAACAGTGGCCAAACATAAAAAGTACCCAGCCTTACTAGGATCCTGGAAACTAAAATCCACAAGGTGCCAACAGGAAGAGCAGCTCTCACAAAGGGGGTGCCTCATAAGCGGATCCTCAAGCTGGACCCATACTCCTGAATTGAAAGAACACCAGCCCTATCTGCCTGATCATCATGGATCTCAAAGAGGAAAAGATATTGGGGACCTGGAACCAGTCACCAAGGCCATTGGCCAGAAGGTTTAGACACCATTGATCCTACAGACAAAAACTAAAGGCCTCTTTCAAAAAGAAACCAAGGGATGCACCATAGGCTCGGGGAAGCCTTAAACACCAGCCTCACAGACCTCATGGGTACCACACATAGCATACCTGGGTCCTCAAGCATAGATAAGCTCATAGCTGGCCTAATGTCAGATGTCACTAGATGGTGAAGCCACTGGCTCAGGACAACAATTCTCTCTTTAGTGGTGCGAGGCTCACTCCTCTTTCCTCTCAACAATACAAATTAACAGGCCTAGGTAGTTACCTCCTGCTGAGTTCTGTGCAGAGGTAAATAAACTTCGATTGGTACAGGCCAACACAGCCGGCACAAGCACGCCGACACAAGAAACTCACTAAAACCACAGCCATGCCTGCTCAACAAAATAAAAAGACCATCCTCAACAGCTCATAACAACAGTAAAAACAAACCCTCCCATAGAAACAAACAAAAGCATAAAAGGGTAATCCAGAATCCATTAGTAAGGGACAAAATTTGTACAAAGAACCTCATAGGTTACAATCCACAAGAGTACAGATGGCATTGGGGACAAAGGGGTTAGAAATTGTGCTATATCCACCCTAATCATGGAAGGATTCATCAGTCATCTAACCTCTCATATCATCCCTCATCAGGCCCATAATTGGCATATAAGATCTTTTGGGAGGTTATTTTCCTTTTACCCGGATCACCTGAGGCAAGATTGACAACACAATGCCCTTTGACCACCTCAAACAAGACACAAACAGATGCCATATAAAAGACTGCCCACACCACTCAGAAAGGAACAAAGGGCTCAAACAGAAGTGCTATTGTATGCCGCGTTTAAAGAAGCCAAAGCCATGTGAGTTGGCCAGGACATGCACATCGATCTGAAAATCCCCAGTATAAATCCATGCAGAAAAAATACTGGAACTAACGCATGAGAAAATAAAAGGGCATAGAGGAGGCAGAATTAGGGCGTGCTCCCAGTCACTGATAAAATCCATCCCAGCTGGAGGAGGAGAGGTCCCATGACTCTCTCCAAGAGGAATCTTGATGAGTGGATGGGAGATAGTAAGGAGTCCCATTTACACTTCTGTTGAGATGTTAGACAGAGGCACAGTATACTAACAGTACCTCAAAAAGCATAGCAAAATTTAATTAGAAATGGGTGGACAGTAAACACACACACGCTAGCCAAAATATATTAATGCCTGGTGCAGATGCCCACATATGAACCTACCTACAAATCTAATAAAAATCAAACCACCAGTCTGACCGAATAGCGAAGGAAACCACCAGCTGGGTTGCTAGTGATTTCCTTCATTGTTTGGTCGGACTGGTGGTTTGGTTTTTATTAGTTTTTGCTGCTGCTTCATCCTTGGGCTTGTTTTTCCCATTTGACAAATCTCCGGTTAGTTTGAATGTCATGGATTGGCTATGCAGCTGACTGATTGGGCAGTTTGGGGACATTAATATAATAAGCTGACTCTAGTGAAGGTATTTCAACTGCTGAGGAGAAAGAACAAAGATCCAGACATAGTCAGAACTACCTTTAGCGTATACAATATAATCATGTGTGGCCTAATCTAGGGTGTAGCTCAGACACAGATTTTCTTGCAAAAGGTCAAATTATTTGTATTGTACCCAATTTAGGCTATGTGATGCAGCGGTAGCATTGTTGCCTCACAGCAAAAGGTTCTCCCGTTCGATTCTCGGCTTGGGTTGGGAGTGCCTTCTGTGTGGAGTCTTAATGTCCTCCCCGCGGTCGAGTGGGTGTTCGAAAGACATGCGTTGAATGGGCATGCCTTCGGTTAAGGTTGGGCATCGGGCTGGCAACCCGACACCACAAAAACCAACTGCCAATCATTAGCGGACCGGACTTCCACTGTTGCGACCCCTAACCGGGAAAAGCCGAAAGACAAACAACCCAATTTAGGCTATGTTACATTTCTTCAGAATAAAATCTTTCTATCTTTGAAAGCAGTTAACATCCCCAGTTCCATGATTTTTATAGCACTACTGAATGTTTTGTTCAGTGATAAGGATTACCTGCTTTTTTTGGTAAATGCAGCATTATTGTTTATTAAGATCTGTATGTTGTTATTATAGAGAGCTTAAAGGACACTTAAAATGGCAGTAGTCGTGGTGGTAGACAGAGAGAGAATAATAATACTAGGGACTGCAGGAATGAAAGGGAAAAAATGACTTAAGGGCAATGGAATCGGGATGGTGCTATATAATGACTGAAGTCCAGAGATGAAGATGGCCGAGTCCAAAACATTGCTAGCAAAGAGTGGGGCAGAGGTGGCTGGAATAAAAGAGAGATGACTCAATTACTACAGGGGATGGCACTTGATGGTCCCAAGCTGCAGGGTATTTAGGATGGACAGGGTAGGTAAAAATGGAATTTTACGTTCCACCACCAGCTTTCCTTATACACCTTATTTTCATACCTGGCTCGGCCACATATCCATTCCATAGTCTTCACTCATGCTGTTTTCAGATGCTGCCATTCTTCATCTCCAGTGGTTTCATCTTTTTCCTGAAAAGCCCTGAGTATCTCTTTGAACTCTACCACTTTCACTCCAGTCAACTTCCATGTGGTCAGCCTAGTCTCTGTTGCCCACAGAGCTTTCTCTGACCACTGTTTATAGCTGATTGTGGTCACTCTTGTTTGTCATATTGTGTCTCTCTTGTTGAACCATGTGTTTGTCACCATCAAGCCATTTCCTGACAGAAGTGTATGATGGCCTGTCCTTCTTTATTCCTGTTGCCCCACCCATGTAAACCAAGGCAGTCTTCATATCTTGTTCGGTCTGTCCCAGTATGAGCATTTAGGTTTATAAGTTTATAACCACAGCCAGCACAAATGAAGCAGATCCCCATCAGGGATTCTGTTCATTTCATAGGTTCATAGCTTAGTACTAGGCTAACTGCCCTTGTGCACCATTTTAAGCCCTGCAAATTATACAAGAGAATCAAACAACTGTGCCTTGCTCTAAGGTGAACACCTTAACCATGCCTTTGTGCTGGTTTTGGTAAATGAGCACTTGTGGTCCCCTGTTTTCAACGCCAATTCATATTGTTTTACTTTATTTTGTAGGTACTGCAATCACTGCTTGAATGTACTCTTTCTCACCATCACAACCTTGTTGTGTGGCATAGGCTGAGATTATGGATTCTGCCCTGCCTTAACACTGATGTCTGACTGCCATGAGCCTATCATTAATTCTGATGGCATACCTCAATGTCTTCAGAAGACTGTCCCTCACCACAATTCACACACCATTTCTAGATTTTCCTTTACCTGAGTAGTAGCCAAATAGCTTTGCTGCACTGGATACATTCGATGGACAGGAAATCATTCCAAAGACATGTGTCTAGAGCATGGCATTTATGTCTGTCCTTCATTTATAATAGAATACTCCACTGGTTTTCTTGTTAATTGAAGTCCTCCATAATGGCTACTGTCTTCCTGTGCCTCCATCGTTTGACCTATCTTTTAGTAATTTATTCCCCTCTTTTTCATGAGTTTTGAAGACATGCAGTTGGTGTCAGTCCACAAGCTAGACCCTCCATTTTAACAACAAAAAAGCTAACACTGCCCAACCCCTCTTCTTATTCCCCCTGCATTTTCCCGATTTTTTCATCATTTTCCATATGACAGTTTTATTCTGTTCTTCATGTAATCCTATTATTTCTACTCTTCATCCTCCCTTTTTCTCTTTTCTTTTTCCTGTGTACCGTGAAGACTAGAATTACCATAATCAAATTCATACTGTTATCTCATCAGGTATCTCTCATACCTATCATTTGCCAGTGTTTAGCCAACATGATGTCTACCAACAATGTCATTTAAAGACATTTAACAGACTCTGAGACCCAAAAAGCAAAAAAGAGCATCTGGGAGCAAAAAACATTATCATTTATCCACCTATATATTGCTACAAAATAAAGTGATGCATAAAAACTCCACAAGTCAGTTACAATACATACATTTAATAAAATGTTTAGAGTTTTCATCCTACAATACAATGAACAAGAATCAGTAGAACAAGCCCACCCCACAAAAACACCATTTAAAGAACATCAGATGATCATCTGATCACCACAAACAAAGCACATTTAAACCCTGATATAAAATGACAAAGTATAACGTATAAACAATGCTTAGAACTATCAATACTACTATTAATGTTTTGAGCAGGTATGTGTGTCTGTATAATTATCTCTCATGCTGTGAATAATAATGTTCCAAAATACTTGGATAAGTAGATGGCAAGAGGATTGCAACTAAGTAATTTAAAACCCTGTTAAGTTATTTAATAAAAATGTATTCCATAGTTCCTGCCTTCAATAAAATTAAATACATTCAAAATGTAAATGTGTTTATTTAACCTAGAAAAACTACTCACCATCTACTTGCAAGTTGCTTAAAAAATCTGTGCCCTCGTCAAGTACCTGTCTTAGAGAAGTAGTTTCATCTGACAAAATATGAACTACAGTATTTTACCATCCACAAGAACTACATTAAAAATGTATTTTGAAGTCTACATATTTACAATATCATGTAACTTTTCTGTATCTGGTTGCAGACTATCAGCTGTAAGAAAACTGCTCATATATTTCAAAGATGACATACCTGTCTGGTGTTTTGTTTTGCTATGCTCACTTTCAAACTTTATCTTACTCTGTCAAGTAACTAATTATGCCTATTATCAAGTTGTTGCTTGTTAGAGAGAGGAAATGAAAAAGTAATTGATTATATTAACTCCTAATCCAGCAATCATATCAGTTTCAATTCGTTACAAAACCTTTGTAGCCAATAAAATGCTAAATGATAATGTATATCTGCCACTGGTGTGTTGAAAGTACATAGGCTGGAAGTAGCTTCATTTAGCTTAATATGCTAGAATCTCAGACTAGCATCCAGCTCTGAAAAGAAGTTTACATTAGGCATAGTAGTAATCACTTCTTCTACTGTCTGTAGAGGATAGTCTTCCTTTAGAGTTCGTACCTCTGTCAGACTTGTTAACTAAAGGAAAAATGTAAATCAAAATAACTACCAAGTGGGCTAAAAGCAGGGGTGTAGCTAGGATTTTCAAATTTGTACTCACAGCTCTCAAACTGCTACCCCCCTCCCCAGCCAAGCTACGGCCATTCTCGTAATTCACGGTTCGTTCTTTTAGTGTCGAAGAGGCATTCGCTGTAATGCCTCTTCAGTAATATAATATAAATTCACTCAAACTCAGTTTCTTGAATTAAAATTAACCTGAAATGTCACTTCTTTGAAAAATGCAGCATGGTAGTTGGGGTAGAGAATTTATGCTTTTGTTTTCTGTAACTAAGGTACAGGTTTTGAGCTTGAGTAAATTACTAACCACCTGCTACCCCTAACTAGGATGTTTCATTCACACACACACCCCTACCTACCTCTTAGTACAGGAAATATGGACAAAGCCTGAAATAAACAGGGACAGATATTAAATAATGCTCTTGTGAACTTAGAAAGTTGCTAGAATAACAGGATTTGTGCTAGTATGAGAAAGTTGCTAGAATAACAGGATTTGTGCTAGTATGAATTTTTCTAAAGGACATGAAGTCTGAAACTCAAATGCCTGTCATTATTTAGCAACTTCAGCCTTCAATGATTTTTTAGAAAATCACAAAATGTATGAGGAACAGACAAAAAATCTGGACATTCTGCAAAATTTGGACAGTTGAGAGGTATGCTACCTACCTACCACACACACACACACACACACACACACACACACACACACACACACACACACACCTCAACCTCTTAGAGCAACAAACTCATAAATAAAACTGAGGCAAAGGCCCCAAAATAAGGACATTTTTTTTAAATGTTGCTCTTATAAACTTAGAAAGGTAATAGAATAGTAGTAGGTCTTGCATTAGTACAAATTTTCTGAAAGGTATGAAATCTGAAACTCAAATGTCTGCCATTATTTTGTAACTTCAGTCTTTAACAATTTGCCACTAATTTGCCAGAAAAATGCAATTTTATGAAAAACGGACCAAAAATGTGATGCAAAAATATAAAATTGCCAGACAATACAGCTGGGAACCTGTCAAAGAAGGGACACCATTTTAATATCAGCACAGTTAACTTAGAGCAGCTGACAAAATTAGAGAATCTACATGCATTTCTGAAATAAAAGTAATGTATAACTCTGATCATTGCAGTTATTTATAAAAGTAAAGTAACCCTCCACGTTTTCTTCCAAAATTGCTATTTTGCGGAGAGATTATTAGGGGGAGAGCAACATTTTGAGCCAAAATTGGGGACAGTTGAGAAGTTTGGATATTCCTAATTCTATAAAGCGATTTATTTGCACATACCTCTCAACTTCTTAATGCAGGAAATCTGGACAAGGCCAAATATATTGGGGGGACATACAAACAGTACTAAAAATTGACCTTGTATAAACTTAAGATAGTTGCTAGAATATCAGGTCTTGCTTTAACATGCATTTTTCTGAAGATTATGACGTCTGAAACTTAACGTCGGTCATTATTTAGTGACTTCCTAAATGATTTGCCAGAAAAAGTTTTATTTTGCATTTTACAGCACGAACACCAATAAATATCTGCTAAAAAAGCAATGCAGTCTCACAATGAAACTAGACTTAGCATTAAAACTTCTCTGCCCTTGAAACTCACATTCATTGAAACAGCATTGAAACCCACATTCAAAGAAAATACATTTTGCCAGTGGCAGATAAAGATTAACTTTGGTCTGTTTTCAAATCATAGGCCCCTTGCACATGAAACATACATGTGCTCTTTGATACACCTTCCATCATAAAAGTCTACTCAAACTTCTACAGTCCACCAGTATCAGTAAATATGCACAATCTCTGAACTAGTAAAAGCCATCTACATAATTCCACATTAGAGAAATCTGTAACTAATGAAGAGGCTGCTGCTAGCAAACAACTTTATATTTCATGGTTTCATCTACAAATAATGTGCCTGTTGCCCTTGAGGAATAAATTGCCTATGTTGCATTAAAAACAATGATACGCTAGTAATATTGCAATGGGGAATGGATGGCAAACTGATAACAGGTTTATAGTTACTACTAGATATCTTCGCCAAAACAGACTACAGCATCCACCCCCCTTTACAACACAGTACAGTATACATCTACCTACTGTGGGAGAAGAACCCACAGCCTTCTGCATCAAAAGCAAGTACACTACCTGTTGTGCTATTAACAGTACAAGCAGACTCTGCATAAGCAGCACTAAACTTAAGTTCCCCTGCAGCTCTCAGCTCCTTGTAAAATGTTGAAACTCAGCTGTATCTCTGAACTTTGCAGCACAAGAAATCTGGAAAAAGCCAACATTTATTGGGGGGGGACAAAAGCCCAAAAAACAGGGACACATTTTAAACATTGCTTGTATAATTTTGAAAAGTTGCTAGAATAAAATGCTGCTATCACCATGCATGTCTTGAACCCAGAACCATATGCACTATAGTCAGTGCAACATACCACTATGCTAAATCAGCAGTTTGAAAAATAGGAAGACAAACTTAATGGCTATCATTTAGATAACTCTCAACCTCTTAGCATAAAAACCTGGACAAACAAAGCCAATAATGAGGGAATACAAATTCAGTTCTCACTTCACACCTTAGCACAAAAAAACCTGGACAATCATCAAAAACAATAATGGGAGAAATACAACTTCAGTTCTCACCACAGTTCACAACCATTAGAAAAGCAAATCTGAGCAAAGTTCAGAAATGGTGGTGGTTAGGAACTTTAGGCTGTTCTTACCCTGAAGCAAAGGTACAGGGTTTAAGCCTGAACACCTATAGCCAGCAGGTGTATTATGTGGGGGCATTACACACACACACACACACACTTGCCTTTCTGTTCGTGAATCCATTGCTTGCCTTCCAAGTTCCAACTCACTTCGATTGTTGATTGCCTTTACACACTTGCCTTCTCATAATCCATTTATGATTGTTTCCCGCTCGCGAATCCATTGCTTGCCTTCCGAGTTCCAACTCAGATTGTTTCCCGCTTGCAGCCAGCCGGACATGATGTGAGCTCACTTCCGACCTTTAAGGTATCCTCCTTAAAGGAGCCAACACCCTTTAAATACGTTTTTTTTTTTTCAAAAAAGCTACCCCCTTCTAAAAATGTTGTACTGAAATCAGTACAGTGCGTATGCCTCCCGACGTCCCTGGCTAAAAGTTCACCAAGAATTCCAAATCCAGCCCAACAAAAAGGTAAAGCAATAGAGCAATACACTTGGATCAAAAGTTTAATACATAGACACCATTAACGCTCACAAAAATACATTTTCATTTGACATACACTTCGTCAGATGCAGGCTTGAATTAAACCAGTTCTATAACCAGTTTTGGTTCCTAAATGCCAGGTATACATATGTTTTTCATCTTAGGTTGTAACAATTAATTCATTAATTGGTTCACTTTTCATTGGTTGATATGTAAGAGAAATAGTATATATAGAAGGAGTTTAATTCAATCCTGCATCTGATGAAGTGTATGTCAAACAAAAACGTATTTTTGTGAGTGTTAATGGTATCTATGTATTAAACTTTTGATCCAAGTTTATCCCCTCAGAGCTCTAAAGAAAAAATGTGTTGATGCATTTTTGGTCTATACAGATTTTATTTTGTTTTACTTCCCAGAAATTACCCTGTTTTAACCCATATAGACAGATCAGTCTGTTTAACAGGCACTCCAGGGTACTCAATACAACTAAACTCGTGTTTTTTTTTTTTTGTCCTTTTTTGTACAGATCAAATGTATCACTAGCATATATTCCGATGATAGTTTAAAGCACTGTTTTGTTTTCAAGCAATCTCAACCCTTAAATAAATCAGAACCATTTGATGAAATATTAGTCTTAGTATCCATGCCTCTCACCCTCTTAGATCAAGACATCTGGACAAAGCCATAAATAATGGGGGTGACAAAGGCCCAAAAATATGGATAGTTTTTTTAATGTTGCTGTTACAAATGTAGAAAGTTGATAGAGTAACAGATTTTGTATTAGCATACATTTCTGAAGGGTATGAAGTCTGAAACTCAAATGCCTGTCAATGTTTTCTGACTTCACCCTTCACTGATTTGTCAAAGATCAGCCAGACCCACAAAATTCTATGGGGAACAGAGTGAAAATATGAGGCAAAAATCTGAACGGTAGAGGGGTACATTAGTATTAGTACATTGCTTTTTGTACTTTTGCATCTGAAAAAAAGTTGATAAAACCAAATATTTTTCCAGCTTCTTTTTTGTTTGTAACTTATGTCTGAATAACCTGTAAATTTATGCTATTAAATTCAGCAGCTTTTCTACTTAATTGCATTTTTTCCATACTATGTTTGCTTTGCACTCCATTGGCACACCAGCTGTCTGACTGAATGTTCTGTCCCTCTCTGTATGTGAATCATATTGGCTGTCTCCATGAACATGCATTATCCTCTCATAATACACTCTCATTAAACTACTTACTTGTGTCTGTCTCAACTCTAAATTTTGGAGAATGCCCATAATAACTGTAGTTTGTATTTTATAACTTTTTGTCTTTTTACTACTTGAATTCTCTTATTCATACCCACAATACATACCTCTTTCTCGAGTGTATTGCCCTACTTTAAAGATCATATTCAAAATGACAAAATGGAATGCAACATCGACAGTCTTTTTCTAATTTTGAGAACTTTGCTGGTGATTAATGGCTGTTCCCATTCTGTTCTCACATAAAAATAATAATTTTAGGTGAAAATAAGATTAAAAAATGTGTTGCCATAGCTGATGCTCTCAGGCTTACTGTTGTGTAGCTATGATGGACATGATGTGATACTGGAAGAAACTTTTAGCTTTAGTTTTACTGTTAGTTTATATATTGTTGCCTGCTGTTACCAAAGACATACCCATTTCCATAACTACTACACGTACTTTATTAACAGAGGTAAAAGAAAAAGTGTGTATGTTTTTTTTTTGGCTTGTTTGAACACAGAATTGGCACTTGGACAATAGTAATATTTAATGAATAAATTTGCTCATCCTCACGTCTTTATTGAACAGTAGTTAATTCAGCATGACCATTCTGTGATTTTGTATTTTTTTACATGTGACTATGAGGCATTAGCAATGAAGAGATGTGAGACAGACATACTTTGCTGCTAGCTCAAAGGTTAACTTGCAAGTGCCCAAACTGACCAAGTCATTTTAATCGTACTCCAAGTAGCTCTTCTTTCTTAAAGGTTTATTACACACATCCACATCTTTAAGTTTGTTTTGTTTTCCTATTTGGTTGATTTTTTTGGCAATTTATGCTCCTTTTGATTACTGATCATCATACCCTCTGTTGGTCTATCAGACCAGGTTTTCCCATCGCCAGGTGAAAGCCGAATGACAGGGGTTGTCACATAGGCAGCCATTATTGGTGCTTTTTATAGCATTTCCATTTTCAGCATAACCTAATCTTTGCATGCACCTACCAAAGTGCTGGGAGTGGCATGCAAAGGGCTGTTTGTTGAGGGTGTCCCCACTTCTGCAAGTGGCATTTCTTCCAAGCAGCCCTGCCACATCACCACAGCATGAGTGATGGTCTCCCTGGTGAAATTGCACTATTCTGTGTGCTTCTGAGTGCACACAAACCCTGATCACCTCTTAAAGAGGTGAGTGGGGCACCCCACTTCACTCCTTTCCCTCCTTGCCTGGCTCCACCAGTGCTGAGACCACTAATCAAGCTCCAGTTACTTGTGTTTTAGTCAGGCCTCCATCCCTCTGTGCCATAGAGCCAGACTGTTCATTTCCATTTTTAATGTTTTTTTAGATAACAGGCTGAGTAGAGGCTACTAGACGTATGGATCATACTAAAAGTGGATTATATATTTTAGCCATCAAAAAGATATCCATCAATTATTTAAGGAACTGTAAAACTGCCAGCTGGTCTTATTCTGGTTGGCAATTTATCTCATGATATAGCATCTCTTGTTGTAAAGTAAATTTGCCTAATAGAAGTATTGCTGTTCATATTTTCTGTAAATAAACTGCTATTAGAGATGTATGTGTGTGTTGGAGACATACATCCAGTCCCAAGGAGCGATAACAGGCCATTAGTCTTACAGATTTATGCCAGACTAGAATGTCTCTGTTTAATCTGTACCAAACAGAGTGCAAGCTCAGTTTACTTAATCATTTGGTGTAATTCTGAGCACCACAGCTTTCTTTGTAAACTGTTATTGTATGCCTTCTATCCTGCGAATATCTTTAACAGTATGCATACAAGAGGCACCACTGTACTCTGTCAGATCTCTCAGTGATGTTATATGCATAAGTAGTATGAATGAGAAGTGTCCAGATTATACAATCCATCGTATTGGTTTCATACAAAAAAATTGTTCCTAGCAATTATAGTAACATTAGAGGTGAACTCTGATATTCTGTCAGTTATTGTCCCTAATTCCTTAGGTTTTGCCATACTAGTCAAAATAGAATCATTATGTCCATATGGAAAACAAGGGGTTTGAATACAGAAATGCATTATCAGTGGGTTTTTTTACACTCTTTAATTGTGTAAGATTGCACCAACCTTGACATGCATGCATCCAACATACTTTGTGATTCTTAAAGCTCATTTACATTTGTAGCTAAGACTGTACTTTTGAAATCATCAGCAAGCTTAGCTAATCAAGTGCAATTGGCATTTTTTTGCATGAAGATACTAAATAAACATGGACCAAGCATCAAACCCTGCCGTACCCCTCTATGAATTGAATAGGCACCAGGAAATCCCTGACCATAACATGATAATGTCTATGACTCAACTAGTAACTGATCTTGGATACAATATAAACATCAAAAGAGGTCAGGCATTCCAAAATTGATAGATGTGGAATAGTGTCAAATGTAAATGATCATCTTTGCCAGTGGTGTCAATAACAGGTCTATAAAAGTTTATCAAACTCAGAAAGGTAGGATCTACTCTCAACAGATCCCTGTTGAGAGATATCAACCCCATGGCTTTATGTGAGTAAATAAATCTCAGTATCTGCACAAACCATTTGCTAACAATTCACATCAAGCTGATGGGTCTATAGTTCTGTTAATTTAATGCATCTCAAACTTTGTTTACTTAAGTGACTGCTGCAACCTTCTAAAAATCTGGTATACCTCTATTTTCCAGACTGTGCTGGAATAGTTAAGTCAACAGTTACAGATAACACGCACTAAAATAATTTTAAGACTATCTGGACCAGTTATAGGTAATACACTAAAAAAATGTTAAAGCAGCCTGGACCAGCTATAGAACACACATAAAAAATGTTAGCCTGTCTGGACCAGTTACAGATAACATACATAAAAAATGTTAAGGTTATCTGGACCAGACACAAAGTACTTGATTTTTCTCAAAGCCTGTTGTACCCAAGCTTTAGGGATTCTTAGACATTAATGAATGTTGTTTTTGACCGGTCACTCAACTTTATCACGAACAGTAGAGTATGTAATATAAAAAATATATATAAATGATACTACTTTACTTTCATTTATTATGTTTGTTAACTGAATAAGTGTATTAGTCCGTAGACCGTTTTCAACCACAACCATGGCCAAGAAGGCAAAGACAGCAAAAGTGATCATAACAAAGAATATAAGTTGAATTTGTGACAAAACATGAGAATTTAGCTAGTAGACATTGCATATAGTTTAATTATATTAAACTAAGCTAATTATATTACTAAACTAATTTTAAAGTTTAAAAATAATTAACTATATTAAACTAATTATTATTAAACTAATTATAGTTTAATAAAGTTGCATCCCCCTCAAACACCTTCTTTATTAGCTCAGCTAACAACACCATCATCACCCCATCACCAGACACTAAACTTTTAGGAGTAGAAATAGACTGCAAACTTAAATTTGATATTTGCATTTCCTAGACAGTGAAAAGGGTACATAAAAAACATGATACTCTATATAGGAATAAACACTACTTTATCAAAAGTACCAAAATAGCCATTGCACAAATACACTTAATCTCTACATTATTGTATGCAGCCCCATCCTCAAGATCAAGAAAACTGAATTACAACAACTTGAATCCTGCTACAATAAAATTGTAAGATATGCCACAAATTCACCAGCTAGATCGTACCAGTGCCTCACACTGAAACAACTTTAGAGCTCCCCCAACTCCTAAAATATACGCAACTAACAATGGCCCACAAAGTCTGGTCAGAACCATATAAAATACCAGCATTAGAAACTCTTCTTCAACCCTATATTACCAGCAGACCACTCCGTTCCTCATACAAACAAAATAACAAATAAAAACCCACATATCCAAAAACCAAGCAGGGGAATCCCTGTTTGCAAACTACATAGGTAAAATCTGGAATGGACTACCAGTAAACATTACCTCTATACAAGTCTTACCACTATTTAAAACTATCCTAAAAAATCATCTCCATAGTAAATCACTCTGCCCATGCTCCAGTCCCAGCTGATATATAGGAAACCACTCTCAGCTGCTCCTGCCTAATGTAATACACAGAAACTAAGATTACTTTTAACATCACAATGTGACCTACCTCAAACAACATTCTTCCACCGATGTCTAAATTCAACAGAAATATACTATGAGATCTTACATATACCACAATCTTATTCTCATCCTGACTCTCTATTCTCCACATCCCTGCATAAAATTCCTCTAATTTACTAACGGAATATACACTACTAGTTGCCATAACACATTGCATAGCATTGTATGTACTACATTGTATAACACTGTATATATTACATTGTATAACACTGTATATACTACATTGTATAACACTGTATATACTACATTGTATATACTACATTGTATAACACTGTATATACTACATTGTATAACATCGTATATACTGCATTGTATAACATTGTATATAATACATTGTGTAACATTGTATTTACTACATTGTATAACATTGTATATACTGCATTATATAACATTGTATATACTACTGTTACGCTTTTTGTAGTGATTTGTATTAATCACATTTAAATTTATGACCTTTATGTCTTGTATTACTCTGTCTACTTACTAACTGGAGCTTTTCTCCCCGGGCCTCCTCTGAAAAAGGACGTGTGTCCAATCAGACCTTCCCAGTAAACAAATGTAAAATAAAATAAAAATAAATAAAAAATAAATAATAATTGTAAATATACATTGAAATTGTAAAGTAAATGGAAGCAGTGTAGGCATTACTCACAAACTATACATCCAAAGAACATTTTTGCCAAAAATCTGAATATGTAGAGACAATGACAGCTGCATCATGCGACAAAGGATAGTGTTAATAGGATTAGCATCATTCATGGTTGTAGGTGCAGACAGACCTGAAGCGTAACATTATGTGCTACTTAGCCAGGATCTGTTAAACAAGTACATGTACTCTCCTTGAGTATTTATCTCTAAGTTTCCACTTGAACAGCACTGTCAGTTTGTCTGATATTAGTTGGGATATTGGTCTGACAGGTTGGAGCAAGTTTGCTAAAAGATCTTTCAGTAATAGAAGGTTTGAATGGGGGCCTTATTAATGAAGCTCCTTCAGAGCCTTGCAGAATGTGGGATTATTCCCCAAGAAACAGCTTATACTGCATAGGTGGACAGTATCGGTCATGCAACAATCTAAATGCAAGTGTGTTTAGGGATAGTAATGCTCTCGCTGTAATGAGACACCGCCTGTATTTGCTTAAAGTAATGCAGTGATGTTCAAATCTACTGCCCATGTGAATCCATTTTAGAATTTTGTTTTCTGTTACCTGAAGTAAAGAAGTATTCTGAGAGTCCAGTGCAGTAATGAGGAGGTCATATTCAATCCTGTTTATTAATACATTGAGAGCAATTGCTCTTCAGGCCTCTGGGTTAAGAAGATTAGAAGTTATGCACGTAATTTTAAGCTGCACCAGTATTTTGTTAAAGTCTAGCTCTGTGTGCATGTTAAATGATAACAAATGCTCTAAAGTGACTCCCAGATAATTATGGGTAGTGGTAAATGGTGGTGGTATATTTGTTGGGTTGGTAATAATGACATCAGAGGCATTTTTAATACAGTTTGACTTTCCAAACATCACCTGTGTTTTTAAGGTATTTATAATGATCCTGTTCATAGTAAACCAGTTCCAGAGGTTGTAGGTCCTTGCTGATGTTATTTGCATGTGAAGCAACACGTTTTATTGATAATGTCATCTACTTAAAATATGCAGTTAAATTATGGAAAACCTATGGTAGAGCCTTCAAAAATAATGAGAACAAAAAAGGGTCCAGCATGAAACTCCAAGGGACCTCTGAGGTTAGTGTGTCAGCTTCATTGTGAAATTTTGGTCCTTTTATTCTGAATGTTCTGTCAGTAAGGTAGTTTTTAAACAAGGTGTTAACCTCATTCACAAATCCAGTCTGCCAGCTTCTGCAAAAGAAGACTGCAGTCCACTGCCTGAAATGCACATTTCATTTCAAGAAAAATAGTACCATTTAGTGGCCTGTTATTCTTGTATATAAGATAAACTAGCCCTAAGTGGAGATGTCCACCCCAACCCTGGCCCTACCATCTCCAACCCCAATCCTCATAATCAGACTAGAAACCACAACTTCTCCCATATTACAGCCAATAGAAAGCCAAGTGACTTCCTTCTACTAAGCCTAAATATTATAAGTATATCCAACAAAGTCCATGAACTCCATGCCACCATAGACTTGTACTCCTCAGATATAGTCATCCTGACAGAAACCTGGCTAAAACCTCATATTACCAGTGAGCAAATACTCCCCACAGGTTATGGCATACTAAGAGTAGACCGGCTAAACAAGAAAGGAGGCAGTGTAGCTATAATATTTAAACAGCATCTAAACATCCAGATCTTAAAATCATCAGCTCCACAAATAGGCAATGAAGAAATAATATATACCAACCTCAAAATAAACCAAAACAAAACCATCAACATAATTGGATGCTACTTCCCACCTGGCCAAAACATCCCTCCACTAGAAAACCTCCTCAGCTGGTCTACCCACCATGTCCCCCAAGAAACTATCATTTTAGGTGATTTCAATATTGACTGGCAATCCTGTTCTGGCAACCATCCAACCCATCATGTAAACCTTCATGGCTTCACCCAACTAGTCCAGTCGCCAACCAGGATAAATAAAAACTCCAGCAAGCACACTACCCTGGACTGGATACTAGTCAGTAAGAGCCCCCAGTCATATATAACAGGCTGCTTATCAGATAGCCTCAGTGATCACTCCCCAGCATTCCTACTCAAAAAATACCTATACCAAGCTAAACCTGTCATCTACCGTCAAATACATAAAAATCTAAACTTTAACCCACTCACATTCATCTCATCCCTCAAAGAATGTAACTGGCATCCTCTAAAGTACCTCAGCCTTGATGACGCAGTTGAATTTTTTAATACTACCTTCCTGAGCATCCTTAATTACCATGCTCCCATAAGACTTTCCAGAATCAAAGCACAACCCTCCCCATGGCTACAGAAAACCACTAAGTCAGAAATGAAAAACAGGGATAAAGCCTGGGAGCACTGGCGCAAAACCAAAATCCCCTCAACTAGACAGAAATTCCTAGAACTATACAATACAGTCAAAAAGCTAATAAAACAGGACAAATTCCAATACTACCTGCCCTAGACTCCTCTCAACACAGCCCCAAACAATTCTGGTCCTCCATAAACTCCATCCTCCACCCAGGTAAAGTCAGTACCCCTCCTCCTAACATCCCTCACTCCTCAGAAAATATTGCTACCTCATTCAACACACACTTCACACAAACCATACTATCACTAGCTAAACAACACAACCCCCCTCTCCTCCAACCCACACCTTCAACTAGTAATCTCCCCACTGCCTTCTCTTTTTCTCCTGTACCTACCTCCAGCATAAAAACACTCTTAACTAAACTTAAGCCCACCAGATTAGCAGCAGACAACCTCCCAAGTGAATACCTACAAATCGCAGCTGATGCTCTGGCCTACCCAGTATCCATCTTGATTAACCGATCTCTGTCAGAAAGTTACGTTTCCACACTGTGGAAAGTATCACATATAATTCCCCTCCACAAAGGTGGACCCTCCACAGAGCTAACCAATTACCGCCCCATAGCTATTCTCTCTCCACTCTCCAAAATACTAGGGAGATGCATACACTCTCAGGTCCCAGACTGCCTCCTTACTAACAACCTCCTTTCCAATACTCAGCATGGTTTCCGACCAAACCATAGCACCACCACTGCCTTACTCTCCTTTACTAACACTATCCTTCAGCATAAAAACAATGGCTATCTCACCTCTGCTACTTTCCTAGACCTATCTAAAGCATTTGACATGGTCCCACACAAACAACTTATCTCTGTCCTCAATAACCTATCCTTCTCACAATCGGTCGCCAACTGGTTTCAGAGTTATCTGTCTGACGACCAACAATCCGTTGTATGGCAGAATGACATTTCTCCCCTACTACCTGTCTCCATAGGGGTTCCCCAAGGATCCATCCTTGGACCCCTACTCTTCTCTGGTTTCACCAATAATCTAGCCTCTGCCACCAAACATGGCACACTCATACAATACGTAGATGACTCAGCCATCATCTGCTCAGCCCAGTCCCTATCCAAACTGCAAAAAGTCACACATGAAGCCTTTTCCTCTGTTGAAACGTGGTTATCCGATGCCCAATTAATACTCAACCCAAACAAAACTAAACTACTCATCTTCCAACCCACCAAACATACTCAAAACAACTCTCACTTTAACATCACAGCAAAAGACAACACCACTATATACCCAACTGAACACACCATATTGCTAAGAGTGGAAATAGTAAAAGAGTTCTCAACAGCCAACTTCTTCAACTGACACCAATAAAAACTCCAAAAAAGAAGCAGAAGGAAAAAATAGATGCACTAATTTCAGTTAATTAGTATTACCACACAATGAACGCTTTATTTTATTCTGCGTTTTCGTCCAAAAGACTTCATCAGATAAAACTGCCATGTTTTAAAATCTCCTTTTATACAAAATTATGGCATAAAACATGGCGGTTTTATCTGATGAAGTCTTTTGGACGAAAACGCAGAATTAAATAAAGCGTTCATTGTGTGGTAATACTAATTAACTGGAATTAGTGCATCTATTTTTTCCTTCTGCTTCTTTTTAGGAGTGGAAATAGACAATAAACTAAAATTTGACATTCACATATCCTTGACCATAAAAAAAGTCCACAGTTAACTAGGAGCGCTATACAGAAATAAGCAACTTCTCACCAAAGCAGCAAAGATTTCAATAGCAAATTACCACCTTATCTCCACCCTACTTTATGCCTGTCCAATATATACCAACCTAAGGCAATGCGATTTAAACAAGCTAGAGACCTGCTACAACAAAATCACCAAATTCGCCACAGGGGCATCCTACCGTAGTCACCACTGTCTATTACTTGCTGAACTGGGTTGGCTTGAACTCCCTCACCTCCTTCAATGGTATCAACTCTCACTTGCCCGTAAACTAGTAAATCATCCACTAAATGTCCCATCCCTCCAGAATCTATTCCATCCCTATCGCACAACCAGACCACTAAGATCCAGCAACAAAAATCACTTGCAGATCACTAAAGCCAATACCTCTGCTGGTGAAGCACTATTCTCTTGCACCATAGCCAAATTATGGAACTCCCTCCCACCCACAATTACCTCCATACCATCATGCACCCACTTCAAAACTTTACTAAAAGTGCACCTAAAACATGCTGGCTATGCCCTTGCAACTCCCACTCTAATATCACCCTCCCCATCCAACCACTACCTTTCTTTCCACTCCACTAACTACCTTGATTATAGCAAGCTCAGATGCTCATAAGCCAGTACTTATTATACAGCAGGAACTTCTTATTGTAACATTTGTTAATGTCTGTTATGTACTTCACAGATAAAGATTCTAGTTGTCTGCTGATGTACTATGTTCTTCATCTGTAAATATGTTGTAAGTAATTGCTATGTAAATTGTTAATCGCTATGTAATCCAATGTAACTACTGTCTGTTTATTTTAACTGTGAAGTTTTTCTCCCCGGGCCTCCGCTGAAAATGGACCTACATCCAGTCGGACACTCCCAGTCAACAAATATAAATAAATAAATAAATAATTTGTGAGACAGTACAAAGCAACAATTGTCCTGAACCTTGGGTGGAATCCATACTGCCTATCAACCAACATAACATATCTACTGACTTAGTCCAAAAATTGTTGGTAAATTCTTTTTTGGAGAACTTTTGCTGGATTGCAATTTCATACATGACTTTCACACTATACATCCAAAGCTGATGATATTAGGTAGTATAATACTGTATCAGCCCATTTATACTCTTGTAGTCTCTCTCTCTCTCTCTCACTCTTGGCACAATCAATAATAGCTTCAGACGTGCCCTCGGTGTCCTACTGACCAAGGTGGAATTACCAGCAAAGTTTGGGTCTGAAGTTTACTGCTAATTCCACCTTGATCAGTAGAACTAGAGGACATGTCTGAAGCTATTGTTGATTGTACCAAGATTGAGAGAGAGAAAGACTACAAGATCATAAATGGGCTGATACTGCCTAGTATCATCAACTTTGGATGTATAGTGTGAAAGTCATGTATGAAATTGCAGTCTAGCCTGTTTAATATTTGTCAGATAAGCTGTTTGCTGATCTTTTTTAAATAAAAAAAGAAAATGAGATGCTGAAGGTACATGTGCAGTAGAGGATAGGGTAGGACTTGTGACAGATTAGGAAATAGAGGCTGAGCAACTTGGGAAGGAATGGCAATCAATTTATTGATTTTGTTGAGGATCTCTTTGGTGAGAAGTTTAATAGCTGCCTTATTAATGAATAGTTTGTTTGTAGCAATGTTTTTTACTTCTTGCCAAAAATACTGTGGTTGCCCCACTTTGGATTTCTGCATGTTTCTCTCACATATGTGTACACTATTTATTTTTTGTAACTTACTGACTACCTTCCTTAAGAATAATACTGATTAGATTGTCTTTTGAGAAACTCCCAACATGTCTTTCTATTGTGACATGTGTAATTGGCATGTGTTCTCTCATTGAAGACTCTCGACTGTTTGTCTTTTCCTGGTTAGAGGTCACCACAGCAGAACTCCGGTCTGCTAATGATGGGCAGTAGATTTTTATGGTGCCGAGTTGCCAGCCCGACGCCCAACCTTCAGCAAAGGCACGCCCATTCACGCATGTCTTTCGGAGGCCACTCGACCATGGGTAGGACATGCAGACTCCACACAGAATGCACTCCAGCCGAGAGTCGAACAGGAGAACCTCTTGCTGTGAGGCAACAATGCTACCGCTGTACCACCATAGCTTATTGAAGACTCTCGCCTGATATACGTTATTCCATAGATTCTTAGCTGAGCTAGATCTTGATTTATTAAAATGGGTGTGAAACATGGTAAACACTGAAGTGATATTTCTTTTTAGCTAGATCTTATTAGTAGACCTATTCAACCATGGACATCTAATATGTACCTATACGTTTTATGTTTTATACAGGTGTGTTGTAAATCAGGGCCTCCTTGTTTAGTAAAAATGTTTCCAGTTTGTTCAGTATTTAGGGTTTATAGCTCTTATTCACATTGCCATTCAGAAAGATCATTTCCAATACATATGTAATTTCTTGAAAAAAGATGTCTTAGAAGCCATAAAGGTATTTCTTCTACATGACGTCAGTACTGTCCACTAAATACATATATGGTCTGATCTACATAGAGGATGGCAGGTAGAGACTTTGGAAATTGTTAGTAGTAATGTAAATAAAACATTTTATGATATTTTTGTGGATTTTGTGCCTTGGTTTCCTCTACCAGTACTTTAAGATAATTGTTCTGTTAGCCACGGTTGTGGCTTTATCTGGGAGTGCATTTATACCTCTGGAGAACGACAGTTTTCATTTCTTTCCATTATATTTTCATGTAAGAAAACTTACTTTCGGTAACTAATTGTCATACAAGCTTTCTAAAAATAATTTGATCTTGGGCCTTCTAGCATGAAAATGACTTCCATGTAATATTTGATGCATTTAGGTCCCCTACTAAGTTGTAATATGAACTCTGAAAGCAAGCAATATATTTGGAATTACAACTGTGATATTCTATAGAGTTCAGGAATGGACTTGTAAAAAGACAACATGAGGAAAGGTTTTTTTTTTTTTTTTGCTGCATACAAATACACCCCTATAATTTCTGCCGTAGGGCTGGTGAATGCAAAAGCGCTGTTTACATCATTTGGAACATAGAATGACATCTCCCGCTGATTCTGCAAGTCCTAAAATTGTGGAACCCCTGGAAATCTGGTACCAAAATTCACTGAGTAGCATGATGTCTGTTTTTTTCCATTTGATATTAATCATACAAATATGCCATTTTGTAATTTAAACTACTCATTGTTCAGGAAAAATGTTAAGCTCCTACCTGTGCTAGAATTAAGTTCTCAGTTTAACATAAAAAGCCCTGACATGTTTTGTCATGCCAGAATAAACAATTTTATTTAAAACAAAAAAGCTTGAACACTTCTGTCCTATACAATAAGGACTTAATCAGAATGTTTAAAAGTGTTTCCAATTCCCTTAATATCTAAAAATAAAAAACATAGTCACATGATAAACTTAAGTACATTACTTCTCCCAATTCCTATACAATAAGGACTTAATCAGAATGTTTAAAAGTGTTTCCAATTCCCTTAATATCTAAAAATAAAAAACATAGTCACATGATAAACTTAAGTACATTACTTCTCCCAATTCTAATTGAATAAGTATTCATAATCAATTAGGTTATACTAGCTTTAAAACTCAAACGTCATTACGCATAAAGTTCATAAAAAACTAGGACAAAACTTCCCAAAAGTAGGAAGAAAATAAGAAAAAAATAATCATAAAAACTTGTAATACAAACATGTTAAAAATGGTTAAGTATAAATATTGTAAATAAAATGAATAAAATCCCAGCAATGTTGAAAACCTGTTAAAATCAAATAAAAGACCAATATTCATAAAAACTCATGAATGAGTTTTTTTTTTTAAATGCTGTCATTCACTGAATTTTTTATACCCAATGCATTGAACAAGAACTTTAATTATGTAATTTATTAAAATGGGGATGTCAACCAGGACTTGTTGGCTGTCTTACTAAATCCAATGTTTAATTTACCACTTTATAGTTTAGTTGCCCTCAGTTTCAAGACACTGTTGATAGATATGCAATCATTGATACCAGGGAGCTTATCAGCCTTGAGTCTCAACTGCCACTGCAGCTCCCTGTATTCCACCATGGTCTCCCAAGGACTCTCCCCGAGGCTTAATAGGCACTTTTTCTAGGACAGCAAATTTAAAAGTGTTGTGGGTCAAGACTCTTTTCATGTGTTTGTAAAATGCATTGTTTTCATTACATTTCTGCATGTCATAATAATGTTCATAAATTCTCTTATTTAGTGCCCTATCCTTTTTACCCACATAGAATGTGTCGCTATCACCATAAACTCCAATGTAAACTACCCCCTTAGTTCCACAACTGCTATTTTTTGCTAAATGAATGGTCAGATTGCAAATCTTAACAGTGTTCTCTCTCAAGATACTATAACAATGATGGCAGTGTCCACATGAATTCATCCTGTATGAAGAAGTCACTTATGTACCCTTTAATGGGATTCTTTGTTTTAATTATCAGACTGTTTTTGAGGTTAAAGCTCGTCTTAAAAAACACTTGTGGGGTACTACCCAATATATGTGCAATGTCCTGATCAAAACTAAAAATTTCCCAGTTCTTATATAATATTTTCTTTATTGGTCTTGAATTTGATTTGAACAGGTTTTCAGCATTGTTGAGATTTTATTCATTTTACTTACAATATTTATACTTGACCATTTTTAACATGTTTTTATTACAAATATTTATAGTTATTGTTTCTTATTTTCTTTCTACTTTTGGGAAGCTTTGTCCTAGTTTTTTTATGAACTTTATACATAAAGACTTTTGAGTTTTTACTACCTAATTGATTATGAGCAGTCATTCTTTTAGAATTGGGCGGAGTCATGCACTTAAGTTTATCATGTGACTAAAACTTTTTTTAGATATTAAGTGAGTTGGAAATACTCTGAAACATTCTGATGAAGTCCTTACTATATAGGACGAAAGAGCGCAATCGTTTTTCTTTTAAATAAATGGTGTTTGTTTTTTGTGCTGTTAGTTTTGTTCATCCACAGTGGAATGGGGTGCTGAACAAGCAGAAGGGTTTGTGGTTCCTGGTTATTTTTCTGCTCTCCTGGTTTTTTGATTCATAGAGATTTTTATTTCCGAGGTGCTGCAAATGAAAACTGTCAATTCCAAACTAATGGATTCTTGAAATTGACTGTTTCCATAGCGTGAGGTATTTCAAGCTAAACCATAGTGGCAAGTATAGGAACTTGTGTGCTGGCCTGCTTCTTTTAACAGATAATCAATACAGAAAGAAATAATGTCTTAAAATAATTTGGCACTCTTTTTCATCAAACATAAAAAACTTTTTTATTTACATAAAGCAGTTATACCTAATGCCATCTGGATACCTTCTTCTTGCTTTATTTCCCTAGGTTATTTGCCCTGCCATCAACAGTAACTAGATCATAGTACACAAATTCAAAATTTACTAGATAAATGGCATGTTTAGTGTTAGGAGTTTTGACTCTGGGGTGCCTTCTGTGCGGAGTCTGCATGTCCTCCCTGTGGTCACGTGGGTTTCCTCCGGGTGCTCCGGTTTCCTCCCACATCCCAAAGACATACTGTAGGTGGATTGGACACACTAAATTGGCCCTAGGCGTGAGTGTGTGTGACTTCTGTGGAAGGTTGGGTGCCGGGCTGGCAACTCAACACTGTAAAACTCCACTGCCAATCATGAGCGGATGGTGATTCACTGTGGCGACCCCTAACCGGGAAAAGCCGAAAGAAGAAGTGTCAGGAGTTTTGACTCCCCTCAGGCAAATAACTAACTTTAGAATGATTAGCCTTCAGCAACATGTTCTTCATTCACCTGCAGCTTTGAGTCCCTAGTAATAAGGACCTAATTTGACGTCCTATCAGATGTAATTGGTTGATCAGAAACTATCATAATGAATGAGTGTAGAGTCATAGAATCAGAGCAAGCCATTTGTATGTGAGTCTGACAAATCTGTTTATTTCATGTGTGTGCATACTACAGACTTACCTCATTCTGCTAAGGGGAAATCGGTTTCATTGGAGCTTGACCTTTGTTGTTTTCAGAGCCTGGTGATGTACAGAAGTCTGAGTCATCCTCATGAGGCCTTTCCTTCAGTCTCCTTATGTGTTTAGTAATGGTCTTTGCAGCAAATTTCCTAAGTAGGCAGGGGGATATTTAAGTCATTCTTATTATGGAGAACTCTATCATCATTTTGGTTTAGGCTAATGTTTTATGCTTCTGGTAAATATTTGCTAGCTTAACATTAGTTTATCAGAAAGTTGTAAATTACAAAAGTCAGTATCATTGTTGTACATGCAGGTGTCGTACCTCAGTCAAAATCAGCTTGAATCAGCTTTACACAAGAGTTCTTTTGTACCTAACCAAGTCATGCTCATCATCATCATCTTCTTTCTGTTCCCGTTAGGGGTCACCACAGCAGATCATCTGTTTCCATTTCTTCCTGTCCTCTACATCATGCTCTTTCACACCAATCACCTGCATGTCCTCTATCACCCCATCCATAAACCTTAACTTAGGCCTTCCTCTTTTCCTCTTACCTGGCAGCTCCATCCTTAGCATCCTTTTCCCAATATACCCAGTATCCCTCCTCAGCACATGTCCAAACCAACACAATCTCGCCTCTCTTGCTTTGTCTCCAAACTGTCCAACCTGAGCTGACCCTCTAATATACTGATTCCTAATCCTGTCCATCCTAGTCACACCCAGTGCAAATCTTAACATCTTTAACTCTGCCACATCCAGCTCTGACTCCTGCCTTTTCGTTAATGCCACCGTCTCCAACCCATATAACATAGCTGGTCTCACTACCCTCTTGTAGACCTTCCCTTTCAATCTTACTGGTACCCGTCTGTCACAAATCACTCCTGACACACTTTTCCACCCATTCCACCCTGCCTGTACTCTCTTCTTCACCTCTCTTCCACATTCACCATTACTCTGAACTGTTGATCCCAAGTACTTAAACTCATCCACCTTTACCAACACTACTCCCTGCATCCTCACCATTCCTCTACCTTCCCTCATTTACACACATATATTCTGTTTTAGCCCTGCTGACCTTCATTCCTCCCCTCTCTAAAGCATATCTCCATCTCTCCAGGGTCTCCTCAACCTGGTCCCTACTCTCACTACATATCATAATGTGATCTGCAAACATCATAGTCCACAGGGTCTCGTCTGATCTCATCTGTCAACCTGTCCATCACCACTGCAAATAAGAAAGGGCTCAGAGCTGATCCTTGATGTAATCCCACCTCCACCTTAAATGTATCTGTCACTCCCACCACAGTACTCACCAATGTCACACTACCCTCGTACATATCCTGTACCACTCTTACATACTTCTCTGCCACTCCAGACTTCCTCATACAATACCACAACTCCTCTCTAGGCACCCTGTCATATGCTTTCTCTAAGTCCACAAAGACACAATGCAACTCCTTCTGACCTTCTCTGTATTTCTCCAACAACACACTCAGAGCAAATATCGCATCTGTATTGCTCTTTCTTGGCATGAAACTGTACTGCCGATCACTAATCATCACCTCCTTTCTTAACCTAGCTGCCACTACTCTTTCCCATAACTTCAAGCTGTGACTGATCAATTTTATCCCTCTGTAGTTACTGCAGCTTTGAACATCACCCTTATTCTTTAAGATAGGTACCAAAACACTTTTTCTCCACTCCTCAGGCATCCTCTGACTTTCCAAAATTTCATTAAACAATCTGGTTAAAAATTCCACTGCCATTTCATCTAAGCACCTTCATGCTTCCACTGGTATGTCGTCTGGGCCAACAGCCTTTCCATTCTTCATCCTCTTCATAGTTGTCCTTACTTCCTCCTTGCTAATCTGTTTCACTTCCTGATTCACTATCCCCACATCATCCAGCCTTCTTTCTCTCTCATTCTCCTCATTCATCAGCCCTTCAAAGTACTCTTTCCATTTATTCAACACACTCTCCTCACTTGTGAGTACATTTCCCTCACTATCCTTTATCACCTTTACCGGCTGCACATCTTTCCCAGCTCTGTCCCTCTGTCTAGCCAATCGGTAAAGGTCATTTTCTCTCTCTTTAGTGTTCAATCTCTCATACAACTCTCCATAGGCCTTATCCTTAGTCTTCGCCACCTCTCTCTTTGCCATACGTCTCATCTCCTTATACTCATGTCTACTTTCTTCATCTCTTTGACAATCCCACTTCTTCCTTGCCAGCCTCTTCCTCTGTATACCTTCCTGTACTTCCTCATTCCACCACCAGGTCTCCTTGTCCTCCTTCCTCAGTCCAGATGTCACACCAAGCACCTTTCTAGAAGTCTCCCTTACTAGCTCTGCTGTAGTTACCCAGCTATTTGGTAACTCTTCACTGCCTCCCAGTGCCTGTCTTAACTCTTCCCTGAACTCCACCTCACAATCACCCTTTTTTAACTTCCACCATTTAATCCTTGGCACTGCTTTCACACTCCTCCTGCTCTTCTTGATCACCAACGTCATCCTACAGACCACCATTCTATGCTGTTTAACTGCACTTTCCCCTGTCACCACTTTACAGTCTCCAATCTCCTTCAGACTGGCCCTTCTACGTAAGATATAATCCATCTGTGTGCATCTTCCTCCACTCTTGTACATCACCCTATGCTCCACCCTCCTCTTAAAATACGTATTGACCACAGCCGTGTCCATCCTTTTCGCAAAATCCACAATCATCTGACCTTCTGCATTCCTCTCCTTAACACCCTACCTACCCATCACTTCCTCATCCCCTCTGATCCCTTCACCAACATGTCCATTGAGGTCCGCTTCAATCACTAGTCTCTCACCCTTGGGTACACTTTCCACCACTTCATCCAACTCACTCCAAAATTTTTCTTTCTCATCCATCACACACCCAACTTGTGGAGCATATGCACTAACAATATTCATCATTACACCATCAATTTCAAGCTTCATAAACATCACTCTACCAGACACTCTCTTCACCTCCAAAATACTCTTGGCATACTGTTCCTTTAGGATAACTCCTACCCCATTTCTCCTGCCAGCCACACCATGATAGAACAATTTGAACCCACCTCCTATACACCTGGCCTTACTTCCCTTCCATCTGGTCTTTTGCACGCACACTATATCAACCTTCCTTCTCTCCATCATATCAGCTAGCTCTCTCCCTATACCAGTCATACTGCCAACATTCCTACCCTCACTACTACATTCCTAACCTTCCTCCTGTCTTCCTGCCTTCAGACATGCCTTCCCCCTCCTCTTCTCCTTCGGCCAACAGTAGTCCAATTTCTGCCAGCACCCTGTTGGCTAACAGTACTGGTGGGGGTCATTGTTAACCCGGGCCTCGACCAATCTGGTATGGAAATATGAAATGTTCTCCGCATAAGTAATTTGGCAGAGGTGTTACGCCGGATGCCCTTCCTGATGCAACCCTCCCCATTTATCCGGCTTGGGACCGGCACAAAGAAATGCACATGCTATTTCAGTAAATAACTACTTTTCTTGCAGAGTCCAGTTGTTATAGATAGAATGCCACAGTTATTCGTATACATTTTTCAGATACAACATGGTCAAATATAACATATATTCATGAGGCCATTGGTACTAAATGAACCTAAATCATCCATGTAGGGTTCACTACTCCATAGGAGGAATTTAACTATAGTAATAAATAAATTGTGTTTGTTTAATGCAAGGTTCCAGATGAACAGAGCCCATTTTAAATGGAGTCCAAAGAAGAAAAGCTCCAGCACTCGTAAATCAAAATGTACCATATATAGGGAACAAGAACAAGTCATATTAGACAACGTAAAAAAAATAACAAGCATTATTCAATACTGAGAACCACAGATAATTTACATATTAATACAGCTTAGGGTCCAGGTGTTTTTGGTGGACACACATAACTCTGTATGATACACAGGAAGGAAAAATGTCACTTTAATGTAATGTGGGTGAATAAGAATCTTGGTAGACACAAAGTTAGATGGACAAGGGAAATAAGGGAGAGGGGAAGAAAACATGAGTTCAGTATCACCACAGAACTGTTGACGTTTTGCTTGTGAGCTCTGGTAGTGCTACGATAGTAAAAAAAAGTGATTCAGAGACATGCAAGTGCACATGGAGCAAAATCTCATTGGTGTCTCATTTGGATACCTGTTAATTGAACATAGCGCTGTCAGAATTAACTGTGCTAAGGATGTCCACTTTCTCCACTATTATTCACTTTAGTAATGGAGCCTTGGGCTAATTTGATTAGAAACAGTACTGACATAGAGGGTTTTGAAACAGACGAAAATACAACATCAAAAATTCAACTTTTTGCAGATGATGTTCTAATTACATCAGCAGGATCTAATTCTTCTATGCAGTCTTTATTTGATAAAATGATGAATTTTAAAAGTATTTCTGGTTTAATATTCAATGAAGAAAAAAATAAAATACTACCTATATATACACGAAAAAATATTCTCATTAGTGATTTTACTAAATATGTACCCAATTCAGGTCAGATAACTTATTTAGGTATAATACTATCTAAAGATATTAAATCTATTATATATAATAACTATAATACCTGTTTTCTTAATATACAAAATCTTTTTAATACCTGGAATAATATGTTTTTACTATGGAGGAGAGACTTACAATTATTAAAATGATAATATTCCCCAAGATTTTATACTTAATACAATCAATAATACTTTCACCTACAAAAATAATTATCAAGAAACTGAATACACTAATGTTAAATTTCTTATGGGCACCTAATAGACCTAGGATTGCATTAAAGAAACATACTAATAGCTGGTCTCAAGGGGGGTATTTCTTTTCCAGACTTTAATTTATATATTATATCTTCTATTATAAAAGTTATTACTTTATTAATAGATCAGTCATATATCAAAATGGAAAGATTATTGGGAGCTAATTAGTATGCACTTCATGAAAATCTCCTTAACACATAAAAATATGATTGTAAATAACTCCATGTTGTGGTTGCTAAAGGAATTTTGTACTTCACCTATTACACCTAAACATATGGTTTGTTACCCATTAAATATTATTATTAGTTATCGTAACTTTATATTCATGCACCCTACGTATAGGGAATGGAATTTTATTGTATTCCTATAATGTATACTCAGGGTATGCTTATGTCATCTACTTCTGAAGGAGCTCATTTAGCTATAGATAATGATCTAAAGTACTGGTATCAGCTGATATCTGATAATAAAGTTAAAAATCTAGATTTCTTAAAACAAGAATTTGATCTAAGAGAAACTTGCTGGTTAGAGGTTCAGATCTTTAGACAACATCTTATTGATAGAATAGATCTAATGTCTATAACAGTTAAAGAATCTATTCCAAAACTGATTGATTACTTGATATTAAATTTACAGCATAAAGTTTCTGATAAAGGTAAACTTTCATATATACATGAAATTATCAGACAAGAAACTTTTTACAGTGTAGATTCATACTGGAATTATTTCATCTCTATTAATGGGGACCCACCAACTCAACAAGATAAACAATATATATTGGAATCTGCTTATAGAACTACATCTTCCATTGTCTGGAGACTTTATACATGGAAATTTTACATAGATCTTTTTTATACACCTTTGATGATGAATAAAATAAATAATAAAGATAATCTATGTAAGAGATGTAATGTAGAAATTAATGCTGAATGGGCTCATATGTTTTATGACTGTATGAAGTTGAAAGAATACTGGAAGTCAATTAATGAATTTTTGCAGGCTCTTTTACAGATAATTTCATTATTTCTAAGTCTCTTATATTATTCAACACACCTGTACCTCAATGTGTTAAAAGATTAAGCTTCCCTTGTTATGGTCTATCCTAGCAGTGGCCAGGAAAATAATAACTAGAAATTGGATTTCAGATACACCTCCTTCGTTCAATGAATTTAAAAATGTTATGAATATAATGTGCCATATGGAAATAAGCACAATTAGAATGAGAACAACTAGAAAAACATCATATTATATTGTATGGGATAATTTACAAAATTTGTTAAAAAATTCTAATTTCAATAGCACGGTATTTTAGTTTAATTAATTGATCTAATTGTAGTGGATGTCTTTGTAAATACTTTAGTTGTTTTGTTGAATATTATAATAATACCTATTTTTAATTACTTGTATAAAATTGTTATGATATTTCTCTTATATGTTAAAACAATAAACCTGTTTTGAAAAAAAGAATTAACTGTGCTAGTGTTCTGCCTACCAATCCATACTACACTACTACACAGGAACATACATATACAAAACACACACACACACACACACACACACACACACACACACACACACACACACACACCGTACCTCTCAACCTTTTGGAACAATAAGTCTGGACAAAGCCATAAATAATGGGGGGGGGCAAAGGCCCAAAAAATAGGGACACTTTTTATATATTGCTCTTACAAACTTAGAAAGTTGCTAGAATAACAGGTATTGCATTAGCATGAATTTTCTGAAGGGAATGAAGTCTGAGACTCAAATGTCTGTCTTTATTTTCTGACTTCAACCCCGAATTATTTGACAGAAAGCCACAATTTTTTGAGAAATTGACCAAAAATATGAGGCAAAAATCTGGAAATTATGTGAAAATCTGTACAGTTGCGAGCACATATATTCATGCACATACATCCAGTTGCATAAACACACACACCACAACTAAGCACAAACAGAAACACACACACACACACACACACACACACACACACATACACATATGAGTGCGGCTTCAGAGTGCTTACCTGCTGCAGCACTAACATACCTGTTCCTGTTGTAGACATCAATGGATGTACACCATCAAAAGACAATGTACGTTTTTATTGCTTCATTCCCTATGCATGTCTTTGAATGACACTGCTGTGCTGGAAGGCTCTTTGGAAGCATAATAATTTATAGTATCCATACCCCTGGACAGCCACATCTCCGTGCAGTTTCCTCCAATGAGATCACAGTGCATATTATAGCCTTTCTGCCACTGTAGCTCTACAGCCTCTTTCAGTCTCTGCCTCTTAACACACTGAGCAATACTGCTAAAAAGAGGATTGTAAGTGCATTATGTGTTTCTGTATCCCACCTAGTAATTTTAATGACACACTACTTTGGTGAAAATTGGAGATGATAGGATTTGCAGTAAAATCAAACATTCCTTTTACACTCTGAAGTTACAATATTTAGCTAACAAGAGTAAATGGGGGCACAGCCCTTCCCCCGTAGAAGGGGTGCAGGATGCTTTACCCCTCTCAGGAAACCTTTACATTACTACTTTCATGAATAAAGGCATTTGAAATTTGATAGGTTTTCAAATTTACTGTTTATTCCTGACTTATAATTTATTAGCATTACTTCTTTCTTGCCATTCATTTCTAGTGTTTTGCAGGGCCACCAATACAGTTGTAATGCTGTACACGTTGACTTATAGGGAAATGACCATTTGTCATACATACAAACACATACAAAGTCACATATATGTGTTTGCATGCATGTATATATGTATTTATGCATGCATGGGTATATATATTTATACACACACAATGTATATCTACATATATATATATATATATATATATATATATATATATATATATATATATATATATCTACACATACATACATACATATGCTCCCTGCATTCCAAGACTGTAATTATGAGTGCTGAAACTAGGAAAAAAACAGTAAAACTTAAAATGAAAAGCAAATACTGATAATTACTGTTCTCCTTTAAAAACAGTTTTGCAGGGGTAATCCTCCTGCACCCCCAAAACCGAACTACAGATAAAAAGATAGCTAGATTGATTGAGCTACAGATATCGATATAGATATAGATACACGTGTGTGTGTGTGTGTGTGTGTGTGTGTGTGTGTGTGTGTGTGTGTGTGTGTGTGTGTGTGTGTGTGTGTGTGTGTGTGTGTATATGTAGATACATGAATATTGAGTATTACTTTGTGCTTTGGGCTTTGCTTTGACCAGGACCTCTTGTTGTGCCAGTTTGTTTGCTCGTTTTCAGGTTTTCAACAGTTTGTTCTCCATGGCTTCTGATCTTGTGCTCAGCCCAAAAAGCCCTAATTTATTCGGTTCTGAACCCAAAGATAATGTGGACATTAGTAAATTACTTCTGGCTGTGTTCCAGAGACTTGATTCGCTGAATGAGCGGTTGGATCATATTGAAAGACGTCCGGTACACGCATTTACTTCTCTACCAGCTCTTTCAACTAGCACAAAGGGAACTGCACGTACGGGAGACACCGAACAGTGTTCTTTGCCAGCACAGCCCGTGCGTACAGAACCCGCTTCAGATAATCATGCAGTTCAAAATGCGGCTTTACAGAATGGACTTTCTGCTCCCAATACCAACGGACCTGCACTTATTGGTGTTTCTTCTTTGGCTGACTGGATTGACGATACTGGGGACTTGTTTGTGTTTCTAAAGCCTCTTCAGAAGGATCTACCGGTGTCGACATCTGTGTCTCTAACTAAACAAGATGACATTCTAAGCAAGCTGAAGCTGTTTGATAATAAAGTACTTAAATTAAGAAAATTACAGTTGGAAGTTGCTTATTTTAGACAATGCCTTAATGAAGACATTGTCCCTAAGGGTTTGAGGAACGGGTTTGTTCCTTCTAACTTAATTCCGGATTCTGACTTTCTAACTGACTTGGTTGTGCTGTTTCAAAAACAAGGGGCACAGCTATTGGAACTTATTATTAAATATTACGTTTTAAATATTGAGAAGTTAACGAATGAGGTCAACTTACTGGACAATGACATCAAACTGCATATTGACTTTTACAAGTTTAAGTTTGATTATAATCGCATTTTCTCAAGTGTTGATGCTTTTATGAGCAAGATCAAGACTAATAAGTCTAAAAAACTTTTTAGGGACAGATGTGCATACCAAGAAAACAGGGCCTACCCTAAACTGTCTAAAGTTAATAGCCAAAATGTAAATGATGACCTTGCTTTTAACAAAGTTGATGTTAATAGAAATGGGGTTATATCAGATAACACTGACTCCACAGCAGTAACTGTTCAACAGGAAGGTGGTCTTAGACGTAGTAATAGGAACCGCAAAAAGGCTGATGGTCCTGATGGCCATGTTAGCAATTCTATAAACTTTGGCGATTCCACTTACAATGTTAGTGATAATTCCGTTTTTTAGGGAATCACAACAACACTCACAACAAGGGTAGGAACAGGAACTGAGTCCTAGTAACAATGATGAAAATATTCAATCACCTAATATTCTTTTTAATAGTAGAGGTGATTTTAAGGTTTATAACTTTTCATCACTGTCATTGGAACCTGAACTCATCGAATTGTTGGCACTAGGTAACACATTTGTGCCTTCTAAGAAGTTTGATTTAGCCAAACTGTTGATTGATTTAAAATGCTATGTCAGAAAACTCAATTTAAGGCTGCTTTTCAACAATGAGGTGAATGTTCTGAACAATTCACTAACCCTATTGAGTACCTTCAACCCCCCCTTACATCTTGGTTTAAGAATGTTCGAGAACATTTGCGAACTTGACGCTCGTCACTTGGACTTCCTTTGTAGAAGTACAAAAAATACTTCTAACATTACTAAGGTCCAATTTGAAGCTCTTAACAACTTATGTGCTTCCCCTGTGAGAATCATTAAACTGAATAAAGGGGGTGGGTTAGTTATTTTTGAAAATGACCAGTACACTCAAAGAATGTTTGAGGTTCTTGATTCTCAAGCTTATAGACCAGCATCACTAAATGAATTCAACATTTGTTCAAACAGACTTAGAGGTTACTTTAGGGACATTTACCTTCTAGGAAGAATTAATGTGGACACATACAAATATATAGACATTGTTTCACCAAAAGTACCGGTAATGTTTGGAATACCAAAGGTCCATAAGAATAGCAGTGACCCCCCTATGAGAGCGTTAATAGATGGAAGATCTTCTATGACCTATCCATGTTCTAAATATGTTGATTTTTTGCTCTCCAAATACATTAAACTGGTACCCAGCATTTGTAAGGACTCTTGGTCTTTTTTGACCAACATTAACAGTATTCCTTTTAACAACCATTACAACTTCCTCACTATTGACGTTGTCGATTTGTACACCTCAATCCCTCACCAAGAAGTGGTTGAGTGGATTTGTTTGCTCCTTAACGAACTTAAAGCACCTAAGGTTGAGATCGACAACGTCACTGAACTATTAGACATAGTTCTCACGTCCAATTTTTTCACCTTTGACGGATCTATCTACTTGCAAACTCAAGGTGTGGCAATGGGCTCCTTTGTGCCAGTGTTGCCAATCTTTTTATGGCACACTGGGAGAAAAATTTCCTTTTTAACAATCCAGATTGGATGAAACACATCCATTATTATACAAGATTTTTGGATGATGTTTTCATCCTCTTTGAAGGTGAGGCCACACTAGTTGAGTCATTAGTGGACTTTTTAAATACAACTACACCTTTCCTCAAGTTTACTTATAATTTTTCTAAGGAAAGCATTGACTACCTTGACGTGAAATTGACTAAAGATTCAACTATTTCTAGCCTTCAATCTTCCATTTTTAGGAAAGCTACTTACTGCAACTCCTTTTTACACTATTCCAGCTCTCACCCTTACAAACAAAAAAGAGCCATTGTTAAAGGTCAACTGGTGAGGGCAGTAAGGATGTGCAGTAAGCTTTCCGATTTCACTTCTGAGTGTAACTATCTGAAAAAACTTTTTATTAATAGAGGTTACCCTCAGATTATGTTTGAGGCTCTACTTAGTGAGGTTGAGCTTAAGAGATCTAATGGCTATTTTAAGCCTCTCCTAAACTGTGAGAAGGGAGTAGGAACAACCGAACAGGTTCTTGGCATTAATGAAGAAGAGATGAGTAATCCAGGTACAACAGTTGAGTTAACTACTGTACAAGGCTTGACCATCTCCCCTTTGAGTTTTATCACCACTTTCAACAGTAATTCTAATCAGATTCCGAGGATTATACAGAAAAATTGTTTTTTTCATGAAAGTAATCCACTATTATTAGAAAAATTAGGTACTAGACCTCATGTTGTTTATAAAAGGGGAATGAATATAAAGGAACTGTTACAGAGGAATACTTACTCACATCTTCATCCCTATAATAGACTTAAAGGGACTTTTTCTTGTGGAATCTGTAACTGGTGTAACGTAATTCGTGTTGGTTCCACTTTTTCTATTAGGGATAGAAAATTTGATATCAAATTTAAAATCAACTGTGAAACAAAGTCTATAGTGTACATTGCTTTCTGTGTGTGTTGCCCTGCGTTTTATGTCGGAAAAACCGACAGAAAATTTAAGGAGCGTGTTTACCAACATTGCTACGCCATCAAAAAAGGTAAAACTGAAAACGCATTGGCTAAGCACGTTACATGTAACCCAGGGCATAGTTTCACATTCATGGGCATTGATCATGTACCAGTATCTATTAGAGGTGGCCCTACTTCACTGGTTCTTGAAAACCGTGAATTGGAATGGCAGTTGAAACTTGATGCCTTTAATAACCCGGGCTTAAATGAGAATTGCAATATTGCACCTATTCTTAAACTTAAGGCATTTCTGAGATGATGCTTATATTGAGAATATTTTGTTCAGTTCTTGTTTGCCCTTACCTACCAGTTGGGTTTACTTATCTTAACTCTATTACAAAATAACAAATAGTTACTTTTATATTTTTTAAATTTATGTTTTTACTATTAATTCTCTTGATCTAATTATCCACTGGATTTGAGTTGCTTAGGCAACGTTCATTAATATTGTTTTTACATTTATTAAAAACCTTTTTATCTAATTCTATGTTTCTTATTAAAATTTTTTTTAATATTTTCTGTGTATATAAACCATGTTATTGTTAACTGATGAGTCACTCAACTATGTACTTCTGTTTCTTTTACTTGGTATTGCCCTTTTAAGTGTACTGTTCTATTTTAATTGAAAGGAAGTGATGTAATGTACTAACTGCTACTTAGGTTCAAAAAGGTTTTGGCGCCCTTTTTGTACTTCTCTGATGAAGCTTCTCTCTTTTGGAGTAGCGAAAACGCTTGTTGTCTTTCCACAATAAATTTGCGTTAAGGAATATTACTTTGTGCTTTGGGCTTTGCTTTGACCAGGACCTCTTGTTGTGCCAGTTTGTTAGATACATGAATATGATATATGGATATAGATGGGTCCTTACTGAAATACCAAGACTCATAACAGCAAGCCCTTGAATGACAAAAAAAAAACAGACAGAAAACATTGGAGAACAGCAAATATTACACATCACTTTTCTCTTCAAAAGTCGTTTCTTGCTGTAGCCCTCCAAACTCCTTGTATGTATATATATATATATATATATATATATATATATATATATATATATATATATATATATATATATATATACACAAATACATACACATATACTAACTGCAACATCACTATACCTCAGAGAAATGCAAATATTTATTTATTTATTTATTTATTTATTTATTTACATTTGTTGACAGGGAGTGTCCAACTGGATGTAGGTCCATTTTCAGCGGAGGCCCGGGGAGAAAAGCTCCACAGTTAAAATAAACAGACAGTAGTTACATTGGATTACATAGCGATTAACAATTTAACATAGCAATTACTTACAACATATTTACAGATGAAGAACATAGTATATCAGTAGACAACTAGAATCTTTATCTGTGAAGTACAATATAAATTTAAGTACACATTTTTGGGTCATTCTGTCTCACTTTTCATGGACTCTTACTAATGAATCTCAAAGTTTCCATTGGTTAGCTCTATAGATATAGATAGAAATACAGATATGCATATACATTTATTTATGTACATGTATACCAACTCTGACATTACCACAGTTCAGAGACAAGGGAGTATTCTGAGATACAGAGTTTTCCTCTTCTGAGATTTATATTTATAAGATTAAAATTTCCAAATGCTACCAATGTGTATATACGTATATATATGAGTATACTTTGTAGTTACACAAAAATGCAGACAGTTTATAGTGTAGACACATCAGAATACAAACACTGAAAATACAAACATTAAATTAATTGTAAAAAAATGGGAAACAATCTACTTTTATCATTAATTTAAACTATAATAATCAAAATTAAAACAAATAAAAAACTAAATCATACAAATACCATAGGACATGGTTTGCATAAGTAATAGTAGTGTTATAGAAAGGTTTTTCCAAAGGGAATGGTCAGGATTAGGGTTAAGGGCAGGGTTGGGGTTAGCACACATTAGTAGTGTGGATAGGGGGGCTCTTTGCAAGTATTTAAATTTCCTTTTTTCATTGACGGGTATACTTTTTTATTTTAACATCTTGGGTAAATAGGTTTATACTAGGCTAATGACCACCAGGGTCTTTATAAGCTTAACAACACAACCCAACACAAGTTTATCCCCAATTTTCTTGGATGCCTATATGGTGGGGTATGTTAGTAAGGCAATAGTTAAGGGTTATGTGGTGGGGGTATATGTTAGTTGGGTATTAGTTTACTTACTGTCAATATCTGTCCATCAGAGACATGGGGGCCTGACATGGGGTGAATTTGCATTTCCCATCCACTGATCAAGGTTTCATTTGAATAGTGTCAGGGATGAACTCTGCTTCACATAGATGGGGGGCTTATTCTACAACACGGGGATCCTTTGAGACACATCTCAGTCTGTCTAGTATGTTCTATTTATGTTGGAGGCAAAGTTCAGGTCCTTGGATATAGTGTTTCTAGTGCTGTTTGTTTTGCATATGTGCAAGAGATCCATTAGTGCTGGACATGAGGATGCCTTTTATGCCAGTCTTAGATCACCCATCAGTAACCTTTAGGAGACTGTGTACAGAGAGGGCATTACAGCAATCTATGTAGAATAGGGTATTCTTACACTGGATTCTCCTGGTGAGAAACCTTTGAGGTCATTCCAATTGTTGCAAATGCCTCGATAGGCACGTGCCAAGGGGGGCATTGTACTCAGTAATTGGTCTGATAGCTTCCTTGGACCTGGATGCCATACCCCTTGATTAGGAGTTGGGGGGCATAAAATGAGTTTCTTACTATCTTGGCTACATGTTGGTTGAAGGCCAGATTACTGTCTGTATATGTTCTCAGATTCCTAACTACTGAGTCATCCCTTAGGTGAGCTCTATTGATGGAATAATTAGCTATGGTAGATGACTTCCAAAAGGGCACTATAATGTATATTTTCACATTAAGTTTTAATCCATGGCATTAACACCATTCATTTGTTCTTGTTAGACCTTCTTGTAGGATGTTGATGTCACGGGGGGAATTCTGTGATAGCTCCCAATTTACAGTCATCTGTGAACTTGGTGAGCCAGCGGCCTTTGACATTATCCTCGACTTCCAAGAAGTAGAAGCCAAATAGGAGCAGGCCTAACATGGAGTCCTAGGATACTTCATTGATGATCGATCTCCTGATAGAGGTGGGCTCACTAATCCTGTCTTTTTGGGTGCTATCTGTGAACCAGCCAGCAATCCAGTGAGTTTTGTAGGGATTTATGCCTAGTTCTGAGAGCATGTCAACAATACTTGAGTGAAACTTTGTATTGAATGCCATTGGTTAAAATGTGTGGAAGCATTGTATCCTTGCACTGCCAGAGTACTTTCTGCAGTTTTAAACCAAGACATGGTAATGTAACCAATGTCTTCATTTTCCAGAGTGAGGAGAGCTTGTTGGCTATGGAGTTTCATGTTTCCTAGATTTGAGCAATAACACCTTTAGTTTTTTTTGAGGTTTTTTTACTATGTTGGTAGTTTTGCCATTTTGACATTGCGTATAAGGCTCTAAGAAGGTGGATAAAGATTTATTAAAGAATTTTATTTTTAAGTTACTGTGCATTTAGCTGGTTTGTTCTTTCCCTGGTTTCACAAGCAAGTGAACTGTTAACCATGTCCTCTCATTCTGACAGATATTTGATTCCCCTAGAGTAACACCAGAAAGTAAGCCAGTTACAAAAATCAGTCATTTTCTCACATACTCTAACATTATCCATGGTAAAGGTAGAATGCTGCTTAGTATAAGGCTCATACCTGACTTTGGCACATATTCAAAGAGATCCATGATGTCTCTTTTCAAATAGTCCAGTGAGGTACATCTCAGGTCATTTATACCCACATGGACTATGATCGAATCATATTGGCACCTGTGGTGCAGTGACTTGAGTGCGTGCATGATATTGTGGATACTCGCACCTACTATTACCTTCTCATCCATCCTGGTGAGAGGAGCATCTGTGTGATCCAATAGAACCTCCTTTGAAAATAGTACTAGGTAAAGTGTTTGCTTGCCTTATGGACTTTGTTTTGTGGGGATCATTGGGTGTAAGCTTATGTGTGTTGTTAGATGTTGCTTTTGGTGTGTGCTTTAGTAATTGCTAAGGATAGGTGTTGCCATTTTATGGCTTAGAAGGCATTTTAGGTTTGCAAAGGTTTCTTTTAAGTGCCTCAGCAAAAGAAGGTGATGTCTTAGCATAACATGATCTGTTTTTGTCAGAGGCATAGCTGGCTCATCCAGTACCTGGAGCCATTCATCGATATTGCACCACTCAGCAATTGAGGAATTGAAGGGCAAAAAAAAAACAAAAAAAAAGGTCCATGATCTGGTGGCTGGTGCAACTGAAATGCAGGAGCTACCCAACTAATCAGGTCCTACATGCATCCTTAGCTGAGGATCCACTAAAAAAATCTGCAGTCAGGTTCCTGGAGCTCCTGAAATGCAGGAACCAATCAGGTATTGTTTCTCCATCCAACCGCAGAATCCCCTTGTCCTGATTTTAAATTCTTCTAAACTGTAACAAACTGCTTGCTGCATCTGTAGCAAGCAGTTAATACAGTTTAGACCACACACAGAGAGCTGTTGCTCTCAGGTTTCACTGCAAATGCAATACCGGCTTTAAAAGCTGGTATGCGCTAAAGAGTAAAAAGGATCACTTGGCCAATCATGCCCCATAACACTTTGTACCTAGGATAGTTGCCCCCTTCACCTCACCCTAGCTGTGCTACTGATTTCTGCCATACTTTGATGTGTATCATACATGAGGAGTTTCAGGAGTTCATGGTATAGGACATTTATCTTAACATACTTCTGCTGTAAAAAAAAATTTTCTTAAAGTACTTACGATTTAAATATGATTTAATTAATGCATGTTGTAGTTCTGAAAAATAGTCTACTATTAAAAAGATTTCTGATCATTTCTATAACTTAGATGTTTTAGCTGTCAGTCAGAAATGTCCCAAGAAGAAATTGGAATAGTACACTAACAAAGAAAGTATTCACTTTGGAATTAATTGGATTATATCCATAATATACATTTGGATCACAACTGCACTGCTAACATGCTGACAGAAGGTATATTTTGAAAGTCTAACAACTATAAATGAGATCAGCGGGACATCAGAACTGCAGGTATAAAGGTGGGGAAACATATGTTAAGTTCAAGGTTGAGCTACCTCATATTTTATTTTTGGATAACAGCCTAAAGGTGGTTGTGACATTTTTTGTTTAAAAATAATTACTTTTATTTTAATGGTAAGCTGATAAGAGGTATGGCAGTGAAAGCCCTATCTGTGCTGTCTTACACCAACTTCTTTATGAAATTGGTGGCACAACAATGCTTGTATAACCAGGAGTTAAAAATGTACTACCATATTTTCATTATACTGCGAATATTTTGGTAATATAAAAAGCTACCCTAGTGATAGTATCATTTTCTGTCAAAGTCTAAATAATAATAGATTTGGGTTGACGTTTACATTTTATGAGCATTAAATTAAAAGGGTACCATAACAGTCACATTATAACCAAACTATCTAGAAACCTTTCTCATTCATTTCATGTTTACTTGCTTTTACCTTCCACCCTCCCCATTTATGGATATATACTCCTTATGGAGAACTCCATAGTTTCAATAGGAAAGTGCGTGTGTGCATGTGTATGAATAGAACACTGCCATTACAACTATAACATTCAAACCTAGCTTTCATTAGACATTAATTATGATTAATGCTATAATGCAAACAGTATAAATATATATTGTGCCTAGTATTACTAAAGTGCTACTGCAAATCTGGTTTACCTTTATATTGTCGATCACACTTTGTCGAACAGCCACTTAATCAATGCAGTTTACGTAAACCAAAACCCCGAAAAATTTTAAACATCGAAAAACATTCGACATTCGATATTTCCGGCCACACAACACCTCGACACCATTGCTACCATGGATCAAAAAAGGGCGAGGTTTTGTTGTTCGCATATTCGGAATTCGACGTTGGAGACGTTCGCATTTCGGCATTCGAGGAAGTCATGTCGCCATATCGAGATTGACCATATAAAGGTACACCTGCAAATCTTCACAAATATTCTATATTTGTCTAACATCTGTTAGCATTTTGCATTCCATATACTATGCTGGTGTTTAAAGGTGTAACATACTTCTGATATTTTATTTATTTATTTTTATTTATTTAAATTTGTTGACCGGGAGTGTCCGACTGGACGTAGGTCCATTTTCAGTGAAGGCCCGGGGAGAAAAGCTTCACAGTAAAATAAACAGACAGTAGTTACATTGGATTACATAGCGATTAACAATTTAACATAGCAATTACTTACAACATATTTACAGATGAAGAACATAGTACATCAGTAGACAACTAGAATCTTTATCTGTGAAGTACATAACAGACATTAACAAATATTACAATGAGAAGTTCCTGCTGTATAATAAGTACTAGGCTTATGAGCATCTGAGCTTGCTATAATCAAGGTAGTTAGTGGAGTGGAAAGAATGGTAGTGGTTGGATGGGGTGGATGATATTAGAGTGGGAGTTGCAAGGGCATAGCCAGCATGTTTTAGGTGCACTTTTAGTAAAGTTTTGAAGTGGGTGCATGATGGTACAGAGGTAATTGTGGGTGGGAGGGAGTTCCATAATTTGGCTATGGTGCAAGAGAATAGTGCTTCACCAGCAGAGTTATTGGCTTTAGTGACCTGCAAGTGATTTTTGTTGCTGGATCTTAGTGGTCTGCTGGTGCGATAGGGTTGGAGTAGATTCTGGAGGGATGGGACATTTAGTGGATGGTTTACTAGTTTGTGGGCGAGTGAGAATTGATACTACTGAAGGAGGTGAGGGAGTTAAAGCCAGCCTAGTTCAGCAAGTGAGAGACAGTGGTGACTACGGTAGGATGCCCCTGTGGCGAATTTGGTGATTTTGTTGTAGCAGGTCTCTAGCTTGTTTAGATCACATTGCCTTAGGTTGGTATATATTGGAGAGGCATAATGTAGGGTGGAGATAAGGTGGGAATTTGCTATTGAAATCTTTGCTGCTTTGGTGAGAAATTGCTTATTTCTGTATAACGCTCCTAGTTTTTTGTGGACTTTTTTTATGGTCATGGATATGTGCATGTCAAATTTTAGTTTATTGTCTATTTCCACTCCTAGCAATTTGGTGTGTTCAGTTGGGTATATAGTGGTGTTGTCTTTTGCTGTGATGTTAAAGAGAGAGTTGTTTTGAGTATGTTTGGTGGGTTGGAAGATGAGTAGTTTAGTTTTGTTTGGGTTGAGTATTAATTGGGCATCGGATAACCATGTTTCAACAGAGGAAAAGGCTTCCTGTGTGACTTTTTGCAGTTTTGGTATGGACTGGGTTGAGCAGATGATGGTCGAGTCATCTCCGTATTGTATGAGTGTGCCATGTTTGGTGGCAGAGGCTAGATTATTGGTGTAAACAGAGAAAGTAGGGGTCCAAGGATGGATCCTTGGGGAACCCCTATGGAGACAGGTAGTTGGGGAGATATGTCATTCTGCCATACAACGGATTGTTGGCGATCAGACAGGTAACTCTGAAACCAGTTGGTGACTGATTGTGAGAAGGATAGGTTATTGAGGACAGAGATAAGTTGTTTGTGTGGGACCATGTCAAATTCTTTAGATAGGTCTAAGAAAGTAGCAGAGGAGAGATAGCCATTGTTTTTATGCTGAAGGATAGTGTTAGTAAAGGAGAGTAAGGCAGTGGTGGTGCTATGGTTTGGTCGGAAACCATGCTGAGTACTGGAAAGGAGGTTGTTAGTAAGGAGGTAGTCTGAGACCTGAGAGTGTATGCATCTCTCTAGTATTTTGGAGAGTGGAGAGAGAATAGCTATGGGGTGGTAATTGGTTAGTTCTGTGGAGGGTCCACTTTGTGGAGGGGAAATATATATGATACTTTCCACAGTGTGGGAACGTAACTTTCTGACAGAGATCGGTTAATCAAGATGGATACTGGGTAGGCCAGAGCATCAGCTGTGATTTGTAGGTATTCACTTGGGAGGTTGTCTGCTGATAATTTGGTGGGTTTAAGTTTAGTTAAGAGTTTTTTTATGTTGGAGGTAGGTATAGGAGAAAAAGAGAAGGCAGTGGGCAGATTACTAGTTGAAGGTGTGGGTTGGAGGGGAGGGGGGTTGTGTTGTTTAGCTAGTGATAGTATGGTTTGTGTGAAGTGTGTGTTGAATGAGGTAGCAATATTTTCTGAGGAGTAAGGGATGTTAGGAGGAGGGATACTGACTTTACCTGGGTGGAGGATGGAGTTTATGGAGGACCAGAATTGTTTGGGGCTGTGTTGTGATGAGTCTAGGGCAGACTGGTAGCATTGGAATTTGTCCTGTTTTATTAGCTTTTTGACTCTATTGCATAGTTCTAAGAATTTCTCTCTAGCTGAGGGGGTTTTGGTTTTGCACCAGTGCTCCCAGGCTTTATCCCTGTTTTTCATTTCTGACTTAGTGGTTTTCTGTAGCCATGGGGAGGGTTGTGCTTTGGTTCTGGAAAATCTTATGGGGGCATGGTAATTAAGGATGTTCAGGAAGGTAGTATTAAAAAATTCAACTGCGTCATCTAGACTGAGGTACTTTAGAGGATGCCAGTTACATTCTTTGAGGGATGAGATGAATGTGAGTAGGTTAAAGTTTAGTTTTTTATGTATTTGACGGTAGATGACAGGTTTAGCTTGGTATAGGTATTTTTGAGTAGGAATGTTGGGGAGTGATCACTGAGGCTATCTGATAAGCAGCCTGTTATATATGACTGGGGGCTCTTACTGACTAGTATCCAATCCAGGGTAGTGTGCTTGCTGGAGTTTTTATTTATCCTGGTTGGTGACTGGACTAGTTGGGTGAAGCCATGAAGGTGTACATGATGGATTGGATTGTTGCCAGAACAGGATTGCCAGTCAATATTGAAATCACCTAAGATGATAGTTTCTTGGGGGAGATGGTGGGTAGACCAGCTGAGGAGGTTTTCTAGTGGAGGGATGATAACATTGTATTGTTCCATATACTTTATTGTCCTATGAAATTTTGTCCTAAAGTTTCATAAGGTACCAAACAGGAATCATACCTCTCAACTGTACAGATTTTTGCAGAATGTCCAGATTTTTGCCTCATATTTTTGGCCCCATTTCTTAAAAATTTTCTAGCAAATTATTGGCAAGTCATTAAAGATTGAAGACATAAAATAATGACAAACATTTGAGTTTCAGAATTCATAGCCCTCAGAAATTCCATGCTAAAGCAAAACCTGTTATTCTATCAACTTTCTAAGTTTGCAAGAACAATATTTAAACATTTTCCCTATTTTTGGTCCTTTGCCCCCCCCCCCCTTATTTATTGGTTTATTCAGATTTCTTGGTCTAAGAGGTTGAGATGTATGAACAGGATCATAAAAACACTTCCATCTTCTACTTACTAGAAGATAGTGAATTAAAAATGTCTCCTATCTTTAATAATATAATAGAATAACTTCCTATACATTTAGGCAAAAAGCCCAAGCTAAGAATGAAAATGTTATTGTTAAATACATAATCTTGGGTGTGCACTTGGTTGTTGGGTTTCCTCTCTTACTATAATGCAATGAACAGCAGCAGACTCTGAAGAAAATAACTCATGACAATGACTACATCTGTAACTTCCCCATTATAAGTTCCCTATATTTGCTCTTTGTCAGTTTTAGTGTGAGATCACACTGCACATAGTCTTTTGCCATTCCCAGATACTTTGCTTTTTACCATGGTTATGTGACCATGAAGTTAAATATATTTTAGTAAGGGGGTATGATAACAAAATCTGAAACATGACAGGAAGCAGGAGAACTTTACTTCTGCAAAAAAAAAAAGTTGTGTGTGTAAGTTTGGCAGCATTATTCAGAATCCTTTTGGGCAGATGTCTTCATAGTTGGTCAGGTAGGAGTCAGCTTCTCACACTGGAGCTGTGACCAGAATGTGAAAAAGGGCAAATAGTACATGTATCACACAAACCAGGCCACCCGCATGTTCCATTTATCTACTTTTTCTGAGTGTTTTATTTTAGAAGGGTAGAGTAGTGTTTCCTATTGACTTCACTGGGTTACATTAACTGCTTATGTTTTTGTACTTGTTTAGGTTTTTATGAAAGGAGTGTTTCATGAATGATTATTTTGAGCTTCTAAGGTAAATATCTATAGTGTTATTCCAACATCTTACGTAAAGCTGTAGAGTCTAAAAGTTTATATTAGGATTTGCTAGTTTTAGCGTTAAGTTCTGTTTTAGTTAGTTTACTTTTTAATTAGTTTACATAGTTGTACTTGAGCTCATCTTGCAAGTAATCCTGTCTCATGATTGGCTAGTAGTGGTTATTGTTTCACTTCATTTTCTATTATTTTAGCTTTTCTTAATAAAAATGTATTTCATTTCTACAGTTTTCTAAGAGCTGATTTAGGTGGACAGTGTTGTTTTTGTTTTGGGGGGGGGTGGCTTTTTATGCTTGGATTTCTGTATGTACAGTGTATAAAGTTGTATTTTTAAGTAAGCATTTGAAATGTCTGGTCTCCCAAAACATGGAGACTGAATGACCGTAAGAAAGGACTTACATATACTAAGACAGAGATGACATTAATAAGAATATTCCCTTTTCTCAGATGTATGGTAATCTCAGAGTTAGTATATATAAGTTTGGAGGGTGTGAAGAGCTTGCTACCCTGCAAAAAGATGCTTTAAGGAGAAGTGCATTTTTTTGAGATTCGCTATTCTCTGGGTTTTTGGTCTCTTTTTTTCCCCGGCTTGCCTGCACTTAGCATTTCTAGTGCTGAAATTTCAATCAGGAGATATTTTTTACATGGTAGTTAAAGAGAAACGTGTTCCATGTTTTAGTACATCTTTTTTATTTAATCTTCTTCTATTTGTCATTAAACTAAGTGCAGATTTGAACTTAGAGGGGTTGTTAAGATAGGCTATCATATTCTTGGGGTTTTGCTGTCTATTTTGTGTGCACAGTGCATAAACATTTTTTTTTAGATTTTAGCAAATAGCATAAATATAACAGTTTAATGCAGTTTTGGTAGCTTTTGTTCAAAATTGTGAGAGATGGGAGATACAAGCTTTTCAGCAAAAGGAGTAAAATCTTTTATTTAAATTCTGCTGAAATATTTTCATGTTGCACTTATGTAACCTGTGTGATTATACTTTTTTATACTTTTCTGTTTTTGTCCATGGTCTAGCCAAAAAAAGTTATTTATTTGCACTTTTTAGTCTGGGACCTTACCCTTGTAGCTTCATTTGCAGTTTTATGAAGATTGTGCATTACTGCAGGATTTTAGCATTGTTTATACATTGTACTGCACTTATATTTACAAAAGTAGAATTACCTAATTTGGTCATTCATTGCAGCATTACTGGTAGATTTCTGCATAGTTTGGTGTCTTAGTCTGTGGCAGGATTGCAGTAGTGGCAGTACTGTGAATTCTGCTCCAGGATTTGTTCTTCGTTGCTTTTTATAGCTCTATTTGCCTGCTTCAAGTTGCATTCCAATAGTCTGGTGCTTTATTCTGTGGTAGTACTGCAATAGTGGCTGCTATTTGAATTCTGGTCCAGGATTTGTGCTTCAGTACTTTTTATAGCTATAAACACCTGCTTAACTCATTAACTCCTGTGTGATATGGAATGTCACACCTCAAGCAGCCTACACATATCTTGCATTCTAGACCATTTTCTGAAAAATAAACATAAAAAGCATAAGATAAACAAGTGTAAATATGTGGTGAACAATAAAAGCTATTAAAATTTTACAAATAGTAATGTTATCAGTAAGAAGTAATCTTTAGGGTGATAATCGTACATTTGTAGACTTTTCCATAAGTGCTGTAGTATATGTTATAATGCATATAAATCCTAAATTATATTTTCCAAACTTTCACAAACACATTTTCATATTGAAATCTATACAATCTAGATGTATATTGTCAGACATTTTTGTTAACTAGAGCTTTCATATGACAACAAGAAATTCCTCTATAAGTGCATGTTCATTGAGATATTTACACAAATATGAAAACATATGTTTAATTGTATAATTAGAAATACAAATAATACTGGATCTCTGTGAAGATGTCAACTTACAGTGTAAGTATTAAAGATCGTTTTCTTCAAAAACATCTAAGGTTTCACCTAATGTCATGCAAAAGTCTGTAAGTCACTTGTTTTTTGAAGTACTAAGTACATATGGAAATATTGCTTATTTTCATAAATACTATCAAACAACTACCAACAGTGCCAATATAGTGTGATGTAAACCAACATTTTCAGTGGATTATTATGTCTCCCACCTTGTTTTCCCAGGTTTTTGCCTTGAATACTGGTTGTCGACCAAATGAACTGTCGACCAAATGAGTTGAGATCAAATGAGTTGTCGATCAAATGAGGGTGACCCGAAGACAGACATTGTTGATCTCTCTGAATATGTGTCTCAGGCATCAACTGTTAACAGAGAGCAGGTCCTGATGGTGTTGGCTAATGCCTAACACACGTCCTCAATGGGCCCCAATAATATCCCAGGGTGCCTTCTAAATAGCTTGCAACATTACCTATCAGGACAACTTGAGTCACTTTTCAACTATAGCCTCAAAACAGGCTTTGTACCACAAGAATCAAGGACTGCAATGGTTATCCCACTTCACAAGGGTGGACCATTAACCGACTCTGGAAACTACAAACCCATTAGTCTAACTAGTGTAATACACAAACCCATGGAAGGAATTATCAAGGAAATGATCAAAGACATAGTCAACCTTCACATACTGGACCCAACCCAGTTTGGCTTTGTCAAGGGAAGGTCATGCCTACTAAAACTGGTGGAGTGCTTTGAGAAGGTTACCAAGGCAATGGGTGAGGGGAAAATAGTGCATACTGCCTTCCTGGACGTGACTAAGGCATTCAGTACAGTGTACCCCACACAGGTACAGTTGGCAAGCTCACCAAACTGAGCCCCTACATAACTCATTGGATTTCCAGCTGACAGGACCCAGGAAGTCAGGATTGGTAATACCATCATTATGAGACCAGTCACCAGCGAGGTATCTCAGGGCTCCATGATAGTGCCACTTTTTGGCATTTAATTCTCAGAGGTAAAAGCTAATATCAAGGGCCTCTGGCTCACCAAGTTCACAGAAGACTGCAAATTGGGAGCTATCATAGATTCCCCCATGACAACAAGCATCTTACAAGAGGGTCTAACACAGACAAATGACTGTTGACAAAGTCACAGATTAAAACTCAGTGCCAGGAAATGCATTATAGAACCAACTAGGAAAACTGCCTCCCAGGCTAATTACTCCATTTATAAGACTCCCCTATGGGATGATCCAGTAGTCAGGGATCTGGGAACATATCTATACAGTAATCTAGCCTTTGACCAACATGTGACAAAGATAATAAGAAAATCATTCTATATTGCCCAACTTATAAGTAAGGGCATGGCATCCAGGTCCAGGGGAGTCATAATGCCACTTTATTCAGCCCTTATCAGACCAATAATTGAGGATAATACTCTTTTCAGCATGTACCTGACCAGACATATGCAACAGTTGGACTGTCCACAAAAGTTCTTTACTAGGAGAATCCAGGGTATAAACACATTGTCCTATATGGATCACCTTATAACCCTATCTCTGTACATATCTCTCAACCATACCAAGTTGCTTGGTACTTACCGGTTTTTGAGGGCAAGATAATGGGGTGCCACGAATTCCTGAGTGGCCCCTTCAATTAGACTGCGGTGGTGGTGCTGCGGTAGCATTGTCGCCTCACAGTAAGATGTTGTCCTGTTCGATTCTCAGCTAGAGCGTCTTCTGTGTGGAGACATGCATGAATGGGCATACCTTTGTTGAAGGTTGTGCGTCAGGGCCGGCAACTCGGCACGTAAAAATCTACTGCCAATCATTAGCGGGCCTGAGTTCCGCTGTGGTGACCTCTAACCTGGAAAAGCCGAAAGACACACACAAACAATTTACAGTTTGAAGTTATGGCTGATGTCATCATGCAACATATCCCACAGCATCCTCAACATGAGGAGCATGTGTGATGACATCAGTTTCGTAAGGCAGACTGCCAGCCTGTCAGAGACTCGGACTGGACTGTGTTTACAATGCTTGTTTGAAAATTTAGATTGGTACTTAGATGTTGGAGCAGCAACAGTGAGCACTGGAGCTGCAGGGCTGTTTACATAGTGATTTAAGTAACTTTAAAATTCTGCCAGTGCCAAGAGGCAACTACTGTAGTTCGACAGTGCAGAGGGTCTGTCCAGTCTGCTCAGCGCCCAACAAGTGTGTTCCGCACATACTCCTAGCCAGCTCAGGATCAGGATGAGAAAAATTACTTTCTCCAGCTGTTCGATCACCTCCAGCTCCATCTAAAAAAAAAAATAAAAAAATGTGCTTTATTGCCAATTTTGACAAATAGAAACTATGAATCACAACTAGTACATACGTACACATATACATCTTAAAAGTCTCTAATTTTCTTTCACTTTTTTGCCTTGTCCAGTTTTCCTTCATAATAAAATGTTTTGATATTCTGAGTAAAACCTAGCTGGACAGAGGTTCATAAAACATAAAATGTTCAGCTCCCTGCTCCTCACGTAAACATGAGCTCAACCTGAAATGTTATGTATGTGTATTCTTTGGACATCTACAGCCGAAAGAGGGGATCTTCTTTTTTCATTCCTTATGTAATTATTCTAAAAGCGGGTGGCCATGGTGGTGCAGCAGTTAGCGTTGATGCCTCACAGCAAGAGGTCCTCCGGTTCAGTCCTCAGCTGAGATGCCTTCTGTCTGTACATCCTCCCTGTGGCCACGTGGGTTTCTTCCGGGTGCTCCGGTTTCCTCCCACATCCCAAACACATGTTGTAGGTGGATTGGACACTCTAAATTGCCCTAGGTGTGAGTGTGTGCATGTGTATGCCTTCTGTTGAAGGTTAGGCACCAGGCTGGCAACTGGACACCGTAAAACTCCACTGCCAATCATGAGCAGACAGGTGATCCGCTGTGGCGATCCCTAACCGAAAAAAAGCTGAAAGAAGATGATGTAATTATTCTAAAAGGAATGCCCATTTTTCCTAGAGAACTTTACAGAAAATAACGTGAAAGAGTGCAGCCATCATTACTCTGCATGTACTAGTACTCATCGTTTCTGTATTTATATTCACCAAGAATGTTTGTCAGAGCATTTACAATTACCAGAAGCTCTAAAGCTTGCACAAACACATGGCTGTCAGTAACAATGCCGACATTGCTGAGTGCCAATTACTACCTGCCCTGCAGCAGTTAAGTTAGTACTTTCTAAAATGTGAGCTTACTTCATTGATAAAAGTTGTTTTGTGTTTTTAGTGGTAGCTGTTGAAATGCATGCATACAGTGCTTAAATGTGAAGCTGCACCATTTAAAATAAGTGTACAATTTTTGCAGGGTGGGGCAACAGCAGAAGGCTACACTCCATAAATGCACAGGAATATACTGGTGTGTACTTTCATGTGTGCAAGCGCATTGTTACAATCTAATCTCTGTCTCTCTCTCTATGCATATATATCTATATCTATATATATATATATATATATATATATATATATATATATATATATATAGATGTTGTTGTGTCTTTCGGCTTATCCCGGTTAGGAGTTGCCACAGCGGAACTCTGGTTCGCTAATGTTTAGTAGTGGATTTTTACATGCCGAGTTACCAGCCCTGACGCACAACCTTCAACAAAGGCACGCCCATTCACGCATGCCTCCACAAAGAAGACGCTCTAGCTGAGAATCGAGCGCGACGTCTTGCTGTGAGGCGACAATGCTACCGCAGCACCACTACCCATAATTCTGTTAAATGTATAGTATTAGGATTATAGCCAGTCAAGAATGACAAAGAGTTTCATTATTCATGTATGGCATGTTGAACAGTTCAGTCTAAAGTTTCTGTTTGGTGTAATGTTAACATTTTAGACTGTAACATTTATAAAAACATGTCCGACTCTGTGGTGATGGTTTTGTGTGTGTGTGTGTGTGTGTCTGTGTGTGTGTGTGTGTGTGTGTGTGTGTGTGTGTGTGTGTGTGTGTGTGTGTCTGTGTGTGTGTGTGTGTGTGTGTGTAGATTGTGTTATAGCTAGTCAGTTTTGCCATTTTACTTTCTGTAACCTACTGGTCAGGTGGCAAGTTAAGGAATATATTTAGTGGGGGCATATCCTAAGAGAAAGGCCTTTGTTTCTGAAGATATAATCATTTTCTGCATTTAAATTTTGAAAGTTCTAATAGTAAAACAGCAGCAATGAAGTGCATACAAGCATATATTTGTTAAAGAAATAATGTTGTATCTGTAATGTATTTCGGTTAAAATCTGTGACCTGTTGAGAAAGAGACATTGCTTGTAATAAGCAGTCCATTGGTTGTTTCTTGATTATAATTTCAAGTAGTTTGATTAGAAAGGAGAGGATAGTAACTGATATAAAATTTGAGATTGATATAGATTCTGTCTGTTCTTCAATTTGCATTTGAATGTTTCTTGGTATCCCACAATTCCACTGTAGTGGGTAGAGTTACATCATAATTATGCACATTTTATGTTAATCAGCATACATATTTTTGGCTAGTTGTCCCTACTTCTCATGGGCCTTTGTCCAGATTTTTGATGTTTCCAGGTTGAGAGGTATGTCTCTGTATTCTGTCTCCTATAGGTTACTGACAGGAGATCTATGCCTGACATACAAGACATCCTTGGATCCAGCTCTGATGGACATTTGCACATCCACAAAATGAACAGATGAACCACTAGATCAAAGCATTTAAATTTTGTTTGTAATGTCAATAAGATTTGCCTTAGAGGATTTCCATGCTTGGGAACAGACTCCACCATACATGTGAAGCAGAATTCATCCCTAACCCTATTTATGTGTAACCTTGACCAATGGATGGGAGATCTAAAATTCACCATGGGTCTGACCCCCATCTCTCTGATAGAGTCAGACAGTAATGCCTAAACTAACATACCGACAGTAATGCCTAAACTAACATACCCCCCACATAACCTCTAGAAACTTCCTAACTAACATACCCCCCTCCTAATAAATGCCTAGGATACATAGGGACACATTTGGGTTGGATTGTATGGCTAGGATTATAAAGACCCTGGTGGTCCTTAGCCTAATATTTATCTATGAACCGCTATGGATTTAAATAAAGTTCTGATGATGCTCCAGAAGTGTGAAATATTTGTCTAGATATTTTTGATAACTCACAATAGTGTAGATAAAAAAAGGATTTATACATAGTCTACCAGATAATGGTTTCTCACACATTTTTCTGAGGTCTACTGTTAAAACAAACATATTTTACTATAGTTTTAGTGTATTCATGCATTCATTTATTTCATTTTGGTGCTGTTGAAGGGTGGTTAGTTGTACCACCTCACAGTGCTTTATTCTCCTGTATGTTTGTAGGGGTGTCATCTGTGTGGAGTCTGCATCATCATCATCATCGATCCCCTTTTTGCTATTTTTCCTACATTGGATTGGGGTGTCTTGTCAGCTGTTGCCATCTTTCTCGATTCAGTGCCAGTCTCCTACCTTCTTCAACAGTCATGCCTGACTGTCGCAGGTCTTCTGTCACACAATCCATCCATTTCTTTGCTGGATGTCCTCATTTACTCTTGACCTCTTACATCTGCCCCAAATCTTTTTCACCAGATTGTCATCTGCTTTACTACACATGTGCCTGAACCACCATAATCTGTTCTGTTTGACTTTTCTCTGCAATTGGAGCTACTCTGGCTTCTGCTGTAATGTTGTCATTTCTTCATCTGTCCCCTATTGTGCATCTTACCACCTGTCTCAGGCATTTCATCTCAGTCTCCTCTAGCTTCCTCACCTGATTTGAATGTACTGCCCAGGCTCTTGTACCATGACACCACCACTGGACCAGGCTCCTATACCATGACACCACTGCTGGACCAGGCTCCTATACCATGACACCACTGCTGGACCAGGCTCCTGCACCATGACACCACCGCTGGACCAGGTTCCTGTACCATGACACCACCGCTGGACCAGGTTCCTGTACCATGACACCACCGCTGGACCAGGTTCCTGTACCATGACACCACCGCTGGACCAGGTTCCTGTACCATGACACCACCGCTGGACCAGGTTCCTGTACCATGACACCACCGCTGGATCAGGTTCCTGAACCATGACACCACAGCTGGACCAGGTTCCTGCACCATGACACCACTGCTGGACCAGGTTCCTGTACCATGACACCACAGCTGGACCAGGTTCCTGCACCATGACACCACTGCTTAACCAGGTTCCTGTACCATGACACCACAGCTGGACCAGGTTCCTGTACCATGACACCACCGCTGGACCAGGTTCCTGTAGCATGACACCACCGCTGGACCAGGTTCCTGTACCATGACACCACCGCTGGACCAGGTTCCTGTACCATGACACAACAGCTGGACCAGGTTCATGTACTATGACACCACCGCTGGACCAGGTTCCTGTACCATGACACCACAGCTGGACCAGGTTCCTGCACCATGACACCACAGCTGGACCAGGTTCCTTCACCATGACACCACCGCTGGACCAGGTTCCTGCACCATGACACCACAGCTGGACCAGGTTCCTGCACCATGACACCACAGCTGGAGTGTGCATGTTCTCCTCTTATCAGTGTGGATTCTCATTTCGACCTTTAGTTTCTTCCCATATAGCAAAGACATGCAGCAGGTAAACTGGTGATTCTTCAAAATACCTACTGGTTAGTATTTGTGTTTGTGTGCACATGCTTGCATTAGACCATGTTCTATCAAGGTTTAGTTTTTCCTTGTTACATCCATTTAGTGCCAGGGTAAGCCCTGTTTCATCTGCACTCCTGAAATGCACTAAGCGAGTATTCAGAGAATGAATGAATGAATATACTTTTGAAGGCAGACCGGCAAGAAACATGAAATTTGGAAGCAGTTTATGAATTATTTTGTTTTCTCATTTTATAACTATGATATTACCTATTATTCTGTACTAGAGTCATGGTAGTATTATTTGCCATTTTAATTCTAAGGCAAAAAACAAAAGCATTGATTAACTAAACATTGATATTTAGTAATGCTGTACACATTTTTTCACTGTAGGAATTTGAAACCCAGTTTTCAGAGATCTGTTATTGTAATACAACAGTGAAACAGTGGAGTAGTTTTTGTTGTGGCAGTTTTACTGACCAATATTGAGGGGGACAACAATTCAACTAAGTCATATTGAAAGCAAAGGAATTTTTAAATATTACTTTATGGAGTTTATTACTTAATTCACATTGTGTGTGTGTGTGTGTGTGTGTGTGTGTGTGTGTGTGTGTGTGTGTGTGTGTGTGTGTGTGTGTGTGTGTGTGTGTGTGTGTGTGTGTGTGTGTGTGTAAATATATATATATATATATATATATATATATGACAGGGAAAGACTTGTGTAAAGAAAGTTGATCATAACCCCCTCCAGGTCAGTCAGACATCAGGAAAGAAGCAGAATCTAACATTTTAGACCAACTATGCTTCTCTGAAGTTGGTTATCTGTTATCCTGATGTCTGTGTTCCACAGTCACTTTACTGGTTTGAAACATAGCAGAGCTGCATTAAATTAACCTGGTATAAGCTCTGCAGGGGACTAGAGTGCTCCGCCTATGGTTTGTTTTTTCTGGTAATCATTATACATTAATCACTAATCTAATCTGAATAAAGTTCAGTGTGGAATTTGTGTCTGTGAGCAGTTTATGTGCCTCTTTTCAGTAGCTGCCACTTACTGGATTCTGTTTATTTGTTGTATGGTTCTGCAACTTATACAGGATGACATTTTTTTATGGAGAAAGCACTGCTTCTGAGATTTGTGTATTAAAAATTAACTAGTCTGTTGTTCTTTTATGGATCCAGGTCAATAGATCAACAAATTCTGAATGCCATTCAAATGAAACAAACGTTCATGAAGCTGCATTCTGAAAGATTTAAAATGAGTTGTTTTTATATGAGAAAAGCCCTCCCACACACATTCACATACCATACATAGGTGCGCACTCACACACAGACACAGATAGACACACACATACACAAACACAGAAGAAAGTGCATATTCATGCATTCACAGACACACATATTCCACCCAGGAGTCTATATCTATGAAGTCGCTGCATCTCAGGGACAGAGAAATTCCACCCCTGCTGTAGCTAAGCTTTTATTCACTACTATGCAGTTTCAGTTAATTTTGCGCTAACACATAATACACCATTGCATTGCAATGCTCAACAACTCCCCTCTCTTATTAGATATATGATAAAGCTATGCTGTTATGTGACTGAATTCTAGTAATCAATAACTAGCAGGTAAGTGTTTCTGCTAATGCTGACAGATTAAAAGAATGTGAGCTCATATACATTTTCTGAAGTAAAAAAAATCTATAATTATTGTCATAATTTATTGTGTAATTTGCTGCCTTTCCCCCCAAAAGTCACCAGTTTTAGGAGGGATTAAGAAAGGCAGAGGTAAGATTTGAGTCAAAGTCAGCAGCAGATGAGAGGCATGAAAGTGACTTTATTAGCTTTCCCATCATATGTTTGGACTTTGGGTACTACATTTTGTGCACATTTCTGCTGTTGTAGATAATGGAGGATATCAACAGAGTTAAGCTAGATCTAAAATGGCAGCAGTGCATCCCCGACTACTAGCAGTTGTTATGTCACAGATGAGTATCTGAAAAATGTTTGTGTTGCTATCTAAAGGGATACACAGAGAGGATGACTATCTCTGTGACACAAGGTGCAATTGTAGTGAACTTGAATAAAGACTACAGCTAATGCAAAGTACAAATCCAGTTTACAGACTGTAATATATGAGCCAAGCAACATGCTGTGAAACTGATTTAGACCATTGGGTTTGGTGCAGAATATTCTGAGGTTCTCTAATATCCAAAGTCTTGCTCTGACAAGCTCTAAAAAGGGTGTATGAATTGCTGGGTAATACAGGACTTAAAGTTAACAGAGGAAGGCTCTGGAAAAAGGCTGTGAGTCTAAGTTATTCCAAATATGTCTGGCTTTCAGACTGGGAAAATTTTGAATATGACTACATGAAGTAAAGATAAACATTAAATTTTGCATTGGGAGCAAAGAAATGAATGAAATAAGAATGCACTGACTAGATGCTTTTCATTTTTTTGTTTATTTAAAATGTGTTTTCCTGGCTAGAGCACTGATCAGAAGTGAGCCATTTCAGTCTCAGCTGAGGAATGCAGTCAGATAACATTTAGTGAGAGACAGCAAGATTATACTGAAAGTACACATCTGTGAAATACCATTGTCTGGTAACAAAAGTGTGAAGAGTATATACAGTCGTCATGTACATTATATACAAGTGAAGACGAATCTCGTGTAGAAAGTGAGGTATCTGTGATAATTACAGCTGCATGCTAAGTGGTAATGACAGGTTAATTGTCTGGAGTGAAGGCTGTTCGGGAGGTTTTGAGTAGTTGGAAGGGGAAGTTTTGTTAATCAAAAGATTATGTGAGTGAGAAGAATAAATTGGTGCAATAGAATGTGCCGTATGAGGAACTGCAAGTGTTACTAGTAGGAGGCAGAGAGAAAGAGCGATGTAACTCAGGTTAGATGATATAGTTAAATGAGAGGCAATGCCACTTAGCAGATGAAAGGAGGTAGGCCTTTAGCTGAATTCTAAATTTCACTAAGATGAGGAGTCTTTATTTGTGTGTGAACACTTTCCAAGAGTTTGGGACCTATTATGGGGAAACGATGATGTATACAAATTAGTTTAGTTTTGGGGGTTGGGAATGCAATGTGGTCATGGTTTCTGAGGCTTTAAGAGGAAGGTTGTCGAATCAGTTTATCTCCTTGGGGAAAGAGGATATGTCTGACTAGTAGTTTCAATACTTGGGGTCCTAGGTGAAGGTCAGCCCTTTGTAGTCCAGGAAGGCATTTTGCGCTTTTCAATGTTTTACAGTGATGTTCATTTTTAGGGAGACTATATAATAAATCTACAAATTTTATTGGTTATTGTTTGGATAGCTGTTCCAGAGGTTTTATTAAGAAATTGGAAGATTTTATTTGCTCAAAATAGTAGAGAGTGCCAACCACATGTTCTTCATGTTTCACTGTTGCAGTCATCACATTTGGGTTACCTGCCTGCAGGTAGCCCTCAGCCGGCCTGAATATCAGAGTCTTGGATTCGTCGAATGTTGTCTCTTCTTCCATGACATCAGGTCGTCATGGGTATAAAACATGCAGCCAACACCATTACATCAGTCTTTCTTACCATGCGGTGCCCGAAGCAGAAGCAGTTCACAAGTGCCAGTCGACAGACTCCTGAAATTTTTGTTTTCTAGTTTCAAAACCGAAGTCTTCAAAAAAGATAAGTACCCCATTGGGGATTATTTTTTCTTGCTACAACTGATGTCAGTAAAAGTTAACAATTGTCTTACCTATGGAAAGCAAATACCTCATAAATATTTTCATTCATACTGCATTCCTTGCTTAGGCCCAGACTATGACGTACCTCGCTGTCGGTTTTGTGCCTTGTTCAACCCCCAAACTATTCATCGTTGGACTATTTTTGCAGCAAATTATTTTCGTAGTTGGTATCAGTACTCCGAAATGGCTTTGTTAAGCCATCCGACTACCGATCTTCCTAAAAAATGTAAAGATAAAGACAGAGACAAGCCGCATAGGTCCAAAACTGCCGACGATGCTTCCGCTAAGCTAGTCGCCATTCCACCGGTACTCAGTGAGGTGCTTTTGCAGCCCCTGATACCCACTACTTCAGATTCGCAGGCCTCTACTGAGACCCATTCTGAGTCCGGTATGCCGCGAGATGCTTCTTCGACTATGGAACCTGCGGATATCTCTACCTTGGATGGGTCCAGAGCCGCTGTGCAGGCACCGGCTTCTGACGGTGTATTCAGGCCTTCAGACTTGCATTTTAAACTGATGCCATCTTCATCATCTAGGCCTAAAACTCGCACCACGCCTAGAAAACCGACATCCAAACCACATGCTCAGGTTCATATGCCTAAAAACAAATCCTTAGAATGGCTGAAGACCTTATTACATTAATTAGGGGAAGCCAGTCTTCCCCCTCTAAGAGACCTAGAATTGAGTTTCTTTCTGATTCTTCTGATCAGGAATCTGATTTTTCTGCTCCTTCTGATTACCAGGATTTGCCCTTATCTACTTATGAGGATTCTGATGCAGAGGATTCCATTCCCTCTGCCTCCCCTCCAGAAGATTTTTCCTTTAGTGAAACCTTGCACACTCTTAGGGAGCATTTCCACTGGGAAAGCCAGGATCAAAAAGAGGCTTAGGGAATTCTTACTTCTTCCTCAATACAGGCCTTTAGCTATCCCTCCTGTTCTGGACATTGTAGATGATAATTTCTTGGAATCTAGCCTTACCCCAGACACTTTACCTCCAGCTCCCAGGAAACCTGACGGGTATTACAGAGTACCTGATTTTCACAAGTTCCTCTTCAAGAATCCTACTGTGGATCCAGAGACCATTTTCCAAGGACCAAAAGGCATTAAGGCTACTGCTGCCAAAAATCCTACTACTTCTGATAGAGATTCTAGAGCTTTAGACAGATGGGGTAAGAAGGTGTACACTTTTGCTACTTTGGCCATTAGGGCTTTAAATTGCCAGTTTCATATGTTACAGTACCAGCAGCATATTATGGGACTACTTAAACAGAAAATTATGTTGATTCCTGACTGTGTGAACACAAAGAATTACAGGATTTAATGCATTCTGCAGAACAAGTTGGTAAACATAATTTGCAATGTGGTTTTGATTCTTTAGAATAATCTTGCAGGGCTGCTGTCACTGGGTCTGTACTTAGAAGACGTGCTTGGCTTAAGGAGCAAAACATGACAGATCATGTTAAAGCTAAATTATTGGATGCTCCCTTAAACCAAGACCACCTGTTTGGCAACAAACCAGAAGAAGTCCTCAAAAGGATGGAGGAAAAAGCTAAATCTATGCAAACTGTTAAAGATTTCCTACAAGTACAGCCTCCCAGATTTAGTAGACATTGGCCTTCAAAGAATTGGTCCTTTCCAATCTCTTCCAGGCTTTCTCAGTCCAAACCCAGGAACAGAAAACCACCTAGGTTACAGTCTCAGAATGCGCACAGGTCTAAGCAGTGGGGGACTCCCACTTCCAAAGCAGGGAGCAGTAAACCTCCTCCCTACGGAAAAATGGCACAATGACGTAACCTTAACCCTCCCAAGTCCTGCTCAGCTGCCTGCTCCCTAAGGAGGAAAGCTTACCTTGCATGCAAAAAACTGGGAGCTCATTACCTGGGACAAATGGGTTTTGAACAGTTTCCCAAGGATACAGATTCCACTAACACTCCCTACCCACCCCAAACGGTTGGCCAGACCTACCCCCAAATCAGTGGGTGGAGGCCCAACAGCAGGTTCTCTCTCTTCTAAGTATCAGGCTATTCAACCTGTCCCAAGAGAACAAAGGGGACAAGGCTTTTATTCAAGATTTTCCTGGTACCCAGAAAAGACGGCTCCTGGCATCCTATCCTGGACCTCTCTATTCTAAACACCTTTCTGGTAATCCCAAAATTCAAAATGCTAACACTTCAACAGCTGCTTCCTATGCTAGGCAAAGATGCGTGGTTGGCAACCTTGGACTTAAAGGAAGCTTACCTGCACATTCCAATAAGGGAATCTTGCAGGAAATACCTATGCTTCAGGGCAGGCTCCATGCACAGTTCTCTGCACTTCCCTTTGGCTTATCTGCTGTGCCCAGGGTATTCACAAAGTGTCTAGTTCCAGCCATTGCATTTTGCAGGCAGATAAATATTCAAATATACCTATACTTGGACGATTGTCTGATTCAGGCAGAAAGCCAGGACTTGCTATTACAACATCTGGCATTTGTAAAGAAACTTCTAATCTCTCTGGGGTACACCATAAACAAAAAAGAAATCTCACCTGGTACCCTACCAACAGATTGTATTCCTCAGAGCAAGCTTGAACACAACTTCCCAGATGGCTTTCCTCACTCCAGAGAAACAAGTTTATCTGACAACCTACTTCAAACTACTGGCCACAAAGACCCAGCTATCTACAAGGAAAATAAATTCTGCAAGCCCTGGAGTTCATGGCCTCTTGTATTCTACTAATTCCATATGCAAAACTGCATATGAGTAAACTACAGTGGTATCTAAAAAGCCTATAGTGTCAACATTCTCAGGACCTGGAATCAATGATTCCTATCATTCCTTGTATAAAAACAGAGTTTCTTTGGTGGGCAGAGGCCTGTTACCACAACAAGGGGCTCCCTTTCACTTTACACCCTGCCGCCCAAACCTAACAACAGACGCATCAGACTATGCATGGGGGGCTCACTTGGCAGGGCAGTGCATTCAGGGCAAATGGAACCTGAGACAGATGCACCTGCATATCAACCAAAAATAAATGTTAGCTGTACAGAATTTCCTGACAGCCTTCAAAGACCGCATTCTCCCAGGACAACTATTGGTAAAGACAGACAACACCACAGTTATGTGATACATAAACAAGCAGGGGGGGAGCCCATTTGTACCCTCTCTGCAGACTAGCCATGGCTCTGTAGAACACAGCCTTGAGCTTCCAAGTGCAGCTACAAGCTCAATTCCTGCCAGGCAAGCTAAATTCACTGGCAGACGACTTACGCAGAAATCTCATGGACTCACACAAATCAAAACTGGAACCAAAAATATTCAGCCTCTTGAGGAACAAATGGGGGGACTCCAGAGGCAGACCTGTTTGCCTCCCCTCAGAACTACCAATTGGACAAATTCTGCACAAGGACTTCCCACAGTCAAGCTTGGAAAGTGGATGCCCTGTCCTTTACCTGGGAAAGCCTCTCGGTTTATGCCTTTCCCCCTCTGCCTCTCCTCTCGAAGGTTCTGCTAAAGATCAAACAGGACAAACCAAGGACAGTACTGATTGCACTAGACTGGCCACGCCAGCACTGGTACCCCCTCTTGAGTAGTATGACACTGAATCATGGCACCTGCCTCAGACCCCTTCCCTGCTGTCCCAGCAGGAGGGCCAGATTCTGCACCATCAGCTACAAACCATGAACCTTGCAGCCTGGCTAATTCCTTGAGCTCCCCAATAGCAGCCCTTAGTAAGCAGGTGCTAGATGTCATTTTGGAGGCCAGAAGGCCTAGTACTAGAAAATCTTATGCTGAAAAGTGGAAAAGATACTGTTCCTGGGCCAGACTCAGGGGATGGGCACAGCGGTGCCCAGCTTACCTCAGATTCTTCAGTACTTAACAGAAATGCTCCACAAGGGCCTATCCTTCTCGTCAATTAAAATTCATGCCTCTGCCATTTCAGCTCATTATAATACTGAGCCACCACTCTTCTCTATCCCTCTGCTAAAACAATTCCTTTGAGGGTCCAAAAATTCAAGACCCCCAGGAGAGCCCCTACTCCAACCTGGGACCTTAACTTTGTATTGGAAAAGCTCACTCTCCCTCCCTTTGAGCCAGCTGCAACAGCAGAGTTGAAATTCCTTTCTTGGAAAACAGCATTCCTTCTAGCCATCACTTCAGCAAGAAGAGTGTCGGAATTACAGGCCCTCATGGCAGTGGAACCCTTCATTATCTTCCATGCAGACAGGGTTTCCCTCAGGACCAATCCTTCCTTTATGCCCAAGGTGGTATCTAGTGTGGCCCTAAATCAGTCCATTCACTTGCCTACTTTCTTCCCTAATCCACTAAACAAAGAAGAATGAATACTGCACTCTCTGGACGTGCACAGACCACTTTGATTTTATTTGGATAGTACTAAGCCTCTCAGAAAATCTGAACAGCTGCTAGTTGGCTTTGCTGCAGGGGCAGAGGGGAAGGCCATTTCAAAGCAAACCATTTTCAAATGGATAGCCCACTGCATTTATTTCTGCTACAAGCACCATGGAAAACCTACCCCACAGAGGATAAGATCACATTCCACCAGGGCTGCATATACCTCTGCAGCCTTTCTCAGAGGAGTCCCTACTAGGGACATCCTAGAAGCTGCTACAGGAGCTCTGTACATACCTTCACCAAGCATTACCACATGCCTCTTTTTTCTAAATCCAGAGCTGGTTTTGTCACTGCAGTTTTGCAGGGCTTAATAGCTGGCCCTAATGCTATCTAACTTCCACCACCCTTCCTTAGCTTTGGGAATCAACCCAAATGTGATTACTGCAACAGTAAAACATGAAGAACATAGTACAGTTGTGTACACTTACCATAACTGTAGATGTATGAGTGTATTCACTGTTGCAGTCCCGGTTACCCTTTCTCCAGCCCCCTGACTTCTCTTGGCTCTACCTTTCCTTCTTGTTTGGTATATTTAAGTTTTCTGGTGTATTTGCTTTTTGATGGAGGTGTACCATAACATATAATTGCTTCCCATTGTGGGGGCACCTGACATCTGGGGCAAGAAAAACTGATGTAATGGCATCGGCTGCATGTTTTATACCCCTGATGACCTGACGACAAGGAAGAAGAGACAGCATCCAATGCAGGAATCGAAGGCTCTGATATTCAGGCTGGCTGAGGGCTACCTGCATGCAGATAACCCAAATGTGATGACTGCAACAGTGAATACACTCGAACATATACATTTATGGTAAGTGTACACAACTGTACTTTTCCATGTGTAATTGAGACTGAGGGAGAAACTAACAGACAGTTCAAGCCAAATGCCTAGGTATTTAAAGGAGACTGTGCTTTCTGTGGAAGTATTATTACGATCAAAGATATGCAAGGAGTTTTATGTTATGTCAAGTTTCTATTTGGTGAGAAGAATCACATATTTGGTTTGGTTGGAGATGAGAAGGTGATTTTATTGCAGATGCTGTAGATTAGGGCTAAGAAATCTACTTGTAGGTTTGTCTGGAGGTTGGGTATTGAGTTGTTTGTGTGAAATCATACCATATGAAGTACACATGGAAGTGGGGAGATGAGGTAGGACAAAAGGAAGTTTATTTCTAAAGATGGAAAATTGTAAAGATGCATGCCTGGAACCCTGTGGTACTCCCTGCTGAAGGGTATCTAAGAAATCAAGGTATGAAATTTGACAGAGAAGTGGAGACTCGTGAGGAAGTTTTGAAACCAAGGTAGGGAATCAGGACATTTGCCTACTTGTATTAAGTGATGTAAGAGGATGTTGTGATCATCAAGGCTGAAGGTTTCTGTAAGGTCGATAAAGATGGAGGAAGTTAGATAATAATATTTTATCAGTTATGGTCCACAAGGTTGTGCCTGGGATATGACCGGACCAAAATCTGTGCTATTTATGGGAGAGGAGGTTGTAGATAGTGATATATTGGCTGAGTTGAACAGAGATCATTTTTTCTAGCAGTTTGTTGATATTGGGATGTTTAGAGATTTCATTAACTGGGAACTTTTGCTGAGGTTATATTGCTTTGGAATTGGACTGATAATGGCTATTTTCCATATATTTGCCATAGTATTTTATGTTAGGCAGAGATTATAGATGTGTTGCAGGGGGTTGTGAGGAAGTTCCCACAGTAGTCTATGTAATAGAGTTAGAGACCTTCTGCATCTGGTGGGCTGTCCGTTATCAAGGAACACCAAACCAATAAGTGGCTCTGCTCCTGCACTACCCCAGGATGATGACTTTCTTGCTCTGTATGACACCCTTCTCACCTAAATTCTAAGTTTTTTACTTTCAGTATGACCCAAGCCTATTCTCTCTCTCTCTTACTGCCTTCCTATATACATATTTTGCATAAAAACCCAGTGACTTTTTATTATGTAGTATGATGTCTTTTTGACTTTATTCATGTCAATCAAATCACCATGTTGTACCTAAGTCTATGCTTACTTCAGCTCATATGTTAACTTTTTTACCTATACATTATTTTTCCTCTATTTTTAATAGTGTATAATAAACATTACCATAAGAGAGTTCATATTAGACGTGTTATGTGTTACCTTTCCACGTGTGATTTAAAAATTTTTCTTTTTTGTAATGGAGCTTTTCTCCTTGAGCCTCTGCTAAAAACGGGCTCCCAGTAAACAAATGTCTCTTGTTTTGATTTGTTACTAACTGTTCTTTCATCAGATCTGCTATAAAACAGTACTTGCATGTAGTTGCTTTAATGATGTGAGAGCACGTGTCTCTTTGTGGGCAGATATTTGTCATAAGCACCTTTTAGCCAAAATTTCAGGGCTTTCAGCCTACTCATGCGTATTACTGTCTTGGTTGGCAGATAAAGCACACAGCATTAAGCCCATGAGATGCTAATGAGTTAGAATCTGGGGTTTGAGTCTCTCATTCTCACTATCATATTATGTGACTCTGATCATATGGATATTCAGTGCACAGAACTGCTGCTAAGCTGAGTGCTACGGTTGTGCACTTCAAAATGAGATTTTACCTTGCAGACATAAAGTTAGCAGTTTCAACATTCAGCTGTTCAGACTGCAGCTTAAGATGGAAGGCCTAGAGTAGAATTTACATTATAGCAACAAATATTTTAGTAAATTTTAGAAGTTACTATGCCATGTTAGCTCCCTGTTTTATCTTACACAAAGAAGCAGTACTGTCATTGTTGGGTGAGGAAAAGGGGTTATAATATGTAATGCACATGGAGCACTCACGAATGGTAATATGGTACAGTTATGTAAAATGTAGACTGTAAGTTCACACTGGCATCTTACTATCAAGCATGTTGTTTTCCATTTACTACCTTGTAGCTCTAGTATTACTTGCAAGGTTTGTGTATTTGTATGTATTATAGCTGAATTAAGAAACAGTTACATAGGTGACCTTATATCCCTGGATTCACATCAGTTTGTTTGTTTTTTTTTAAAGGTAGATCATGCCTTCTTAGCCTGGTTCAGTTCTTTGAAAGACTTACTAAGGCCATGGATAAGATGAATTCCTGAACCTTCCTAAGACTGGGAATAGCAACAAATTCTCCAAATGCAGCATTAATCCATACACAGTTCACTCTATTAGTTATCTGACAGAATCCATACCATTAAGACAAGCATCTCTAGATGTATACTACAGGATTCTGTCCTGTGCCCACTCCTTTTCTGTATATATTTCTCTGACTATCCAAGTTTGCTAATGGTTGTACATTAGAGGAGATTATCAAATTCCATTCTGATAGTCAAATTCTCCAGCAAGGGCTATAGCAAATAGATGCTTAGTGTGTTAATCAAGAATTTATGCTCAGGGTCAAGAAATGCAGGGTAATTTCTTTGGTAATTCTTACCTCGTACCATATAGATACCATTGCACTTAGGTTCCTGATGAGTGTCAGATTGTAGTGCCTGTGTTAATAACAGACTTTCCTTGGACCAATATGTCTCTGTATTGTTTAGAAAATCGGTCTACCTTTCACAAATTATCCGTACTGGTACCTCCTCAAGGGCCACTACTTTATTCCTCCTTTATTACAGCCATTGTAATGCCCCATTTGGCATATACTTTTCAAAGCAGCTACACTACCTCAAGTGACGTCAACATTTTCTCACCAAAAAGATTTCATGTTGCAGTACCCTTAGCTACTCTGATAGACTAAAATACCTTGTCCCTTTACACAGTGTTTCTGAGGTGTGATCCCTGCTTAGCCTGCCATGATATTAATGACCCAGCATGCTTTGAACACTGTTTTAACATTGGTTCTAGTTAGGTGATGCAAACACCCACTCTAGACATCTAAGCCTATACTACCATACCAGCAGCAACAGATGACATGACAGGTGCTTAACCCAAGCTGTTAATCATTTCTGAAAGAGACT